>NW_026849432.1:0-239057 GCF_030869305.1 Colletotrichum tamarilloi
CGATCCCAATACGAAGTTCGCGAACATCAGGGATATCCATCGGGCTCAAATCGAAGCGGGTGAAAAGGAGGTTATCACGGCTGAATCCAGCGACTCTGAATGCCCTAGTGAGGCTGGCAGCTGTATTGTAGTGGGTGTGGTTGAGGATCAATAGTTAATAGTAATGAGGAGGTTGGGTTGTGATCCCATCGTTTTTGTGGTGCCAGAAACAGGGGGGTGCCAGGAAGTGGGTATGTTGACTTACTCTCGCTAAGTCCATTTCAACGTAAACAAATCGTGATTGTGTCAAAATTTAAGGAAGCTGAATACTGACACTTTCACGGCACGTTCTGCTATCTCGAGTTGCATGGATGGTGACTAGCTGTCTCCCATATGGCCACAGCTCAGAGTTACTTGTGGAACAGCAAGCTGGAGTCTACGCCCTCAAAAGCTATCATTCTTGGTTTCAAAGCAACTATATACGGAAGTTTTCACGTCGTCAGGCATCACTCACTAATCAATCGCGTTCTCTAAGAGCCGACTTTCAAATTCAAACCCAGGCAATCAGCCTGACCGGCGAGAAATCATTCGCCTACGCCAGTGGATTTTATGATGACATCACATCTTTCGATACTATTTCAATACTACATTTGGAGAAATGAACGAAGAGAGCTATCTCGTTCGTCTTAGGCTTAGGTTATAAGATTTATCCAGTGCCTAAAGGTAAGTTCAACTTTCTGTTTCGACGTGCAATGAGATACATTCATGAAATGCCGATCAGTGATCAAACTTCAAAATGCGTGCCCCTTGCCAATCTAGATAACTAGCTTGATAATCTCCTATGACGAATGAATATCCGTTCTATCATGTTGTGGATTCACCAAGTCCGAGATGAGCACTCACCTTACAATAAGTTCTGAGATCAGACACAGAGCTTCTTCACGATGGGAGAAAGCTTACATCCTCGTTTTTGAGCATGATAGACTGGATTTTCGTTTCTAGTATCTTGCCAGAAAACTCCGTTTAACGTTGAGTGTCACCGAAGTAAGGCTGCTTCAAAGCGTCAACTTTTGCTATGGCGGATTCCCTCTCCGAAAGGGGCTCTCGAAGAAGCTTTCGAGTCTTCATCTGTAACAAACCATTATCCATATGTTGTGTACATTATCATGCTGTAGTAGACAACCTACCAGCAGCTAATCTTGGCCGTAGAAGCTTGAAGAATCGCACCAATAGGTGCACCTAATGCTGCAGCTTCTGCTTCGATGCTAGTGAGCGTCTCAGCAACTCGGTCTTCTCGTTCAAGAAGCGGCGTTATTTAAGAGTTATGCTCCGGAATTTGACTGTGTTCAATAATCCTAGAGGCCACGGCTGCATCAAATTTGATTTATGTTACCCTGAAGAGATACAACAGTATCCAGCATCGCCTCCACTTTGTTCGAAGATGTGCCTCTGCACCGCAGCATCAACTTCCTTCTGAACAACGCTAAGCAGAGACAGAGAGAAGTCAAACATGTAATGAGAAATTTGGAAGAACTCCGTCAAAAGCTATGCAATCACCGAAGGTTATTCTTTCGTCGATTACAGCGGCACAGCCGCTAGTAACATCTCATACAACTTGACAAGTATCATGATCTTAAACACCTCGAAGAGAGGGCAACCTGTTAAAGCCTTTTGGCCTTCGTACAATGATACTAACCTATATCACATTGACTAACAGCCTCAAGCTAACAGTCTCCAAATTTCCAAGTATTGATGCCCCTGAGCGATTGGCATGAGTCGGCATCAGGTCACGCTCAAGGTGATTGCAGGAGAATGATACCACCGTACTAGAACAGAAGTATCGAAGCACTCGAATGTTTCGAATTCGGAGTGAATCCATCACTAAAAAGTCAAAGTGTACCGAACTGGCTTCATTCACTATATATTTACTGAGAATCCTTCATATACAACGCTATCCATTGCTCCCAACCTCAGTCTGCTCAGTGACGTGCAGCCTATCCTTCGGTCCTCAAGCACATCCAGTCTCGAGATGCTTAGCAACCCTTAAGAGCATCCTTCTTGTTCTGCTGGTTCTGGTCGATACCCCCAGAGAATTCCTTCTCCATCTGGGCGATGGTATCCAGATCAGCGTTGTTGCCCGTGAGACCCTGAGCCTGCTTCAACTCGGTAGCCTGTGCGTTTTGGACCTATAATGACTTGTCAGATTGCTGTTTTTTACCGCTTCACTTTGTGGGGTAAAAGTCCGAACGTACCTTCTTCAGACCCGGAATTGCGGCGTTACCCTTGGGAGCGATCTTCTGGTTCTCGGCGCGGACATCCGCTCCAGACTTGACAGTAGCGACGAGCTTGGTCTTAGCCTGGTCGAACTGACCCTTGTTCCCAGACTGAACAGCCTTCTTCACAGCAGCGACATCCTTCTGCTCTTGCTTCTGGATGGAGATGTTCTTGTCGATACCAGTAGCCAGCTTCTTGGCAGCAGCGCACTCGTCAGCGGTAGGCCTGGTGTTTCCTCCGGTTCCGTTCTTCGTGGCCTTGGTGGTCTGACCCTTGTTGGTGTTGCCGTTGTTGTTGGTCTTCGTCTTAGTGCCCTTATTTCCGTTGTTGTTATTATTCTTATTCTTGTTCTTGTCGGCGGCGTCTTGCGCAGCGACGGCTTCTACCGGCGCCGGCGCGGGCAGAGCAATGACGAAAGTGAAGAGAAGGAAGAGAGAGAGGAGAAGCTGAGTGTAACGCATCTTGAATAATAGTGTTTAGTGATCTAAGTGATAGGCGTGATATGATGTAAAGAATGTAGAGGGTGAAGAGCCTTTAGTAGTAAGACTTGATGAACTGGAAAGAGACTGAGTTGATGATCCCAAAGCCAGAAGTGAGAGTTTCTTTGATTGAATTATATAGCCCAACCTTCCGAGCAAAATTCGGACACGGCCACTTACACCCAGTTTCCATCGCGTCGTCATCTCAAACGATTAGGCGAACATACTTCGTCCGAGTACGCCGAAGACCCTGTCCGCCGCACGATGGGAAGCAACTCAGTCCCAGTCATCGCGATGCTTTCAGGGGTCGTTTCGCTCTCGGGTGAAGCTTCAATTCACAATGTGGGTGTCCACAACGGTCACCCCGCGCGCATCGCCCGGCCCGTCTGATGTCTGAACCGAGAGAGACAAGCTTTGGGGTGGATTCGAAGGAGAAGAAGGTTTACCCGCAAGTGTTTTGGGCTGATCTTTTGAGCCAGTCGCTGGCTGGGATCGCCGCACATCGCGTTTCACCTCGCTCGCCTTGGGGCTGCTCTGTCTACGGATTTTCTGCTCAATGCGTCAAGACACCAACCAGAATCGTTCCCATCGCGCGAGCTTCTTGAGTGCTTCTTCTTGAAGCTGGTTCATGGATCACTGGCACCGACAGACGGCTGAAGATCTCCATCCAGTTGTTGGAAGCGTTCTACCACAAGCGCCAGTCACAATTCTTGGCGAGAACGAGTGTTCACACCAAATTCATCCAACCCTCGGCTCTGTTCCCTCGGTCTGGACCTAGCATTACTCCTCCTAACTTCCATCCTTTTGTTCACTTGAGTGTCAGGTCTACTTCATCTTTTGCCGAATTTTAGAGGCCTTCAGATCATCTGCTACAAGTCTGATCATTTCGCATAGTGGTCACTCGCCTTCTTCTTGCGTCGATGACTCGTCTGGCTGGTGCTTCGGAGTCCGATATATCGCCCTGCCGAATGAGCAGGTTTCAATTGCTTCTATAAACAATCTGCCAATCGCTTGAGCAACCGGACCCGATTTCGAGGCAACATGTTTGGTGGCTTGGCAAGATCAGTCAAGACGCCAAGACATGTCGGCCTCGTCATTCAGTAGTTGTTTCGCGTGGACTTGCTCAACAGGACACAAAGAAGCAAAGGGAAACATGAATCACAATTCTTCATTTGGTTCAGAAAACTGAACTTCTTTGATGAGTTCGAAAGTAAGCTGAAGATATTACGCTCCGTCCCCTTCGGTACCTTGGCGGCGTCCGATTCTTAGAAAGGCAGCCGATAATCACTACATGTCCACACGTGGTGATTACATTTCCCAGAGTCAATCCAGAATCAGAGCGTGCGTGCAGAGAGGTTGCCAAAGGGCTGGAATCAAGCCAGCCCAACGAGGAAAACAAAGTTCGCCGAGTCTCAGGTTCGCTGGTGGGCTGATCTCAAAACTGGGACGGACCCTGCATGTGCTGAGGAGCAAGGCAAAAGATGCCGTTTCCGTTATCCGTAATATGGAAGCACGAGGCTTGTAAACACGCTGCCCGCGGTCTCCTCGGCCGGCCTCCATCTTTTCTCCGCCTCGCGTTTGTCCCCTGCCGGAAGTGGAGGGAAGGGAGAGTTTAAGCTCTGGTGACATGAATCAAGAGCGGCACTACCGTAGTAGCAGGGTCTCAAAAGTTGCTTGAAACTCTCAACTAGTGCGAAAACTGCTAAGCCTCCCCTTCATTGTCGTTTTAGCCATGTTGGAGAATTAAGGCTCCGGGACGCTCATTCCACATCATATTGTAATGAAGGGGCAGGAAGGGAGAACTGTAATACCTATCCCACATTGAGTCCCACGCGGTTTCCGAACGGATCAAATTTGCTGGCAATCGTCTGAAGATTGTGTCTTCGGATAATTTTCCACAAGATCGTCGTCGTCCCAACAATTTCGCTAAGACGGGCCTCGCCAAGGACTCGTCAATGTTGTACCCGTCCAGGTCGTTCGTCGATCAGTTTCTGGGCGGTCATCACTATAACAACTCACATATCATAATGCATTGCTCTCACATTACTCGATTGAATTACACTAAGGGATGGTCTGCCCAAGCTGACGTCCGTTGATACAATCGGTCAGCATGGGTCTAGCAGCTGGAAAATCGGAGTTTTCGCTAGACAGTGTCCGTCTTGAATATGCGCGTTTAAGCTTGAGGGCATACCCGGCACTAGTTAATGCTCGTCGTGAGACTCCCCAAGTGAAAAGTAGAAGCAGTCCTTGTCTTTCGGAGATGACGAACAGGCCACACGTCAACGGTCTCATCAAGGTGCGAAGATTGCACAGCCTGCTTTCCGCATCTGTCATTCTGCAAGGCGCTCAATTTGGTGAAGGCATCGACGCGGGGAGAATTGAGTCGAAGTTTACTCGTAGATCAAACCAAACCTTCTTATTTGTCAGGCAACTTACTGCTTCCGGCGTGACGCGTGGTCGGAAATCCGGCAAGATGGGTGCGTCAATATGTCGAACTCGGGTCATCCTGGTCATTGGCCAGCCGCAGCAACCCACAGGCCGTGCCGCGCTCGATGAGGTGATTTTCGGAGATCTCCTTCGGTGTAAGTCTGCCGATTCTTGATCAAAAGTGGCCGGCGTCAGTGTCTCGGGTTCGAGACTGATCTCGGGAATGGCGATTACTCACATGATCATGGAGTGCAGTGTGCTTCATCATTGCATGTCAAATGGAAAACGAACTCGCTTTCGTTTCCCACACATGAACCTTCAAGTCTCGGTGCAGGTCACTCGGACTCAGAAATGATTTGTAAGAAGCCATGACAGATCCAACAACTTTCTGTACTATTCGTGGCTCGGATCTAAAGACGGTTTCGTTCTATCTATAAGAGTTGTTCCTGACCAAATTTGTCCGAATTACTTTGAAGAATGTACGATCAGGCTCGATGAAATATTAACTACAGCGGAATGCCCTATCTAAATAGCTTTTCCATCGACACCGCTCTTCCTTTCATGGTGCAAAATCTGATAGGTCTTCTTCGCTGACTGGTTTTTCTTGGGGCAACTCGGTAGTAGTCTTCTCATATATGTCGAATGAGCTGTCAGAGTTCTCGGCATCTTGCCCTTTAGTCGTTTCCAACCTTTCCCCAGATCCAAGCTGCACAGGACTCGCTCGACTGTTTTCAGGAGTCAAGTTTGACCAGGGGTATCTTGCATGGTCTATCTTCTCCTTGCCTTTCCCATAGATATCGAAGTCGAAGCTTGAATCGCTTGCGTCGCCGTCGCTCTCTCCGCCAGAGTCTGAAGGGGCAAAGTCGCTACCTGTATCCCTCGGTCCTGGCTCTACTGTAAGGCCTGGAGAAAAGAGATTGAGTGAATTCTTTTTCTGCATTTTCGATCGAGGTTTGCGTCTTCGTGCTGCCGCCGCCGGTACTCGAATGAGAAGCTTATGCTCGTGGACAACCTCTAGTCTATCACGGCTAGGAAACAAGTGCTGGAATCCCGCATTTGGTCGAACAGAAGTCAAGGCGACTTTAATCACCTTCTCGTCCAAAAGATCAGCTGAAATGCTGCCTAGGCGACTCAGAAAAGATTCGAAGTCAGCAATTTGGTCCTTTGTCACATCGACGTGGTCGACCCCCTCTATCACGATGTAAACCATCGGAGATGGAAGAACGCGCAGGCATTCTACGAAGATCCTCCATGAGAGATCCAGGTCTGTCTTAGCGGCAACGAAAATCTCGGCATTAAAGAGCTCCGGGTCACCATGTGAAGTTACTGCTGGGAACCTCTGTAGCATGCTAAATAGGAGACTTTGCACGAGAACGCGCGATTTTGGTGTGACGTCGTTTCTCCCACGATTGAGACTTCCGAAATACGAAAGTGCGTTGTAGCCGCTCTCTGTAGCTGCTCTCTGTAGCTGCTCGCACAATCTTGAGAGACAGGTCTGTAGTCCAGCTAGGGCAGCGGGGAATCTCGTATCCATCCACCCACAGAAGGCCAGAGTCTTTGCTGCTCAGCCACGAGTGGAACGAAGAGAGACGCAAGACATTGACACTCTCCGATAGGTAAGACAATGGGAGTAGATCTATCTCAAGCTGAACCTGTAGAAAACTGTTCTCTAGGGGAAGTAGGTCTTGAAAGAAGTCTTCGCGTATTTCCAGTCTAGGCGGTTTGAGAAGTGCTCGGTCAAGACTTTGAGATGCTAGACCATTAAATGAGAACTCTAAGCTCCATGTTTTGATTTCCGCGCTCACCTTCAATTGCTCGAGCTCTTTGCTTTCGACTTATTTCATCCCTATGTATGATCTCTTTGTTCGTTATGTTAGCATTGAAAAGTATCTTGGACGGGTTCTCAGGGGTCCACCTTCTAGTACGCCAATAATTCGTGCATGGCCTTCTTTGACCTCAGCGAGGTCCCCAAGCAGACTGCTCTGCTTCTCAAATTGGTAGATCATGAACTGGACCTCAGCTTCCTGTCTCAAGATGGCGTAATTGTCGTCAATGGTCTTGAGAATTGGACCAAGCCTAGTTTCGAAAGGCGTGATGATTGTTTTCAATGTTTTGACTAGTTGTGAGCAACAGCATTCTAATAGTTAGCATGTTGAAGAGTACCGTGTTTTAGGTGAGAAATTCCCATACTTAAGCAGTTTCTCCGCAGATATCTGAGACAAAATCCAAGGAACTCCGCGATGGAAATGTAAATAGCCGATGCCGCATCCGCCATCCTTTCAAAAGGATAAAAAGACAAAAGAAGGCTCACAAGCTCAAGCTTGGCCCCTATTCGTCCAAGGTTGGTAACAATGCCTTCTTTCACCTTTTGTTACTCGATTGGGACCATTAACAGCAGCTTGATGGTTCCCCAAGCTAGGCTGACCCATTCGGGGTGGTGCTGTGCTAGTGTATCCATGATTGCGGCATAATGAAGACTCGATTTGCAAAACTGCTGTAAACCGGCTTGGATGCTATTGCCGAGACTCCTGTCTCCTTCATTCGGAGAATCAGCCTCCTGCAAGGCTTTTGCCTGAGCGAGCACATCCTTCAACTCGCAGCCCTGCTTGACCACAATTTCGCCTTTGTGATGTGAGGCTACGGTATTGTACTCGTTGACAGCTACCTCCAGCTGCTCGAATTCATTGCGCAGTGATGGGTTCTTTGCCAAGTCGAGCGCCCAGGCAGGTCGGTTTACGTTGGCAGTTCCAAGTGGGCCACCAGTTGCCGACAGTGATGACGTCTCTAATTCTAAATCCCTAACGTGTTGAGCAGTCTTTAAAGACTCAATTAAATCTACTTCATTCATGGACTTATGATTTTGAGGCTTGGTCTTATCAAGAAGACTACTCAACTTGGCGTTGTGGAGTTGCGGTCTTAGAAGTCTTTTTAGAGATGGTTGACCTAGCCTGATGATCTGCCTCAGCGAACTACCCCGATCGGGGGGCTCGCTAATATTTAATATCGAGTAGTTTAGGGCGCGGTTAATATTTCCTCTAGCTACGAGGTTTGTAATACCTTATTAATAAGATTATTATTAAATTAGAAGTCTAATTCGATTGCGGTATATAGCTAACTACGCAGGGGCTAATTAGGGGCCTTATTTATAATTATCGTAGCTAGCCTAACTTATAATTAGAACCTCTTTTTTATACTTATATAAAAATTTATATAGTTTAATTAATCTTTTTATTAACTTATAGTTATTATAACTAGCTAGTCGTAATAAGTATATTAGTAAAAGTTAAGGCTATAAGTACTAAGTAAATAGTATCGTAGTTATAAATAGCTTTTTTAAAACTATATTTATAAGTTATAAAGTAAGTAAGGTTTTAGTAATTAATTATAGTTTTTTTAGAAAAGTTCTTAATAAAAATAATTAAAAGCGATCGTAAGATTTAATATTAAGTTAATTATTAAAAAAGTTATAAAAAATCTATTCTTAAGCTTAGTTTAAGTTTATATTATATATAAGTCTCGTTTTTAAATATATCCTTTATAATATTCTTATTTATTATTATTTAACTATTTACTAAATAGTTATCCGTTTTACTTATTTATAATCGTTCGTCCTACTTATTTATAAATATCCGTTCTTTATTTTATTATATAATTATAATTACGTAACTTATTTATAGTTTTTTTATCCTAAGAGGAGTTACCCTAAGTTTATATTTTTATATATATAATATAATAATTATTATAAGTTTTATAGGGCGAGGCCCTAGCCTTATTATACGTATTAAGTCGTAATATTAGCTTCTCTTTTTAAAAGTCTAATTTTTTAAGCTTATAAATAAGTCATCTATTCCTAAATTAGGGAATCGTTAAGTATTTTTTTAAAATATATTAATATAATATTAAGTTAAATTAAAAAATCGAAATCTCTAATAGCTATGTCTCGTCGTAAATTATTATATATTATTCGTTTTTCTAATAAAAATATAAAAATAATACCTTATTTAAATTATTACTCACGAGGGGTTTATTATTTAGTTTTTTTTAATTTTAAGGTTTATAAAATATACTATTATTTAAGTATTTTATATAATACTTTTATTAACGCTATTTATATTTATAAATATTATATTTTTATTCGTTAAGGTCTTAGCTAATTAAATATAATTAGTTAGTTAGTAATAAAGTTTAATCGTTTTAATTATAAAAAAAAAGTAAAAGAGTTATAGTTTTAAAAAAGAGCTATAGAGTTATAAAAAAAAGCTAAGGCTTATTAATAAGCTTAAGCTAAGTTAAATAAGTCGTTATTTAAATTAGAGCGTCTTTATTTTTAAAAGCGAATAATATTTAAAAAGAGTTAGATTATATTAAAGGAGTTTTCTAAAAGTTCTAAAAATACTTCTTTAGTAGCCCGTAAAGTATAAGCTAATAATATTTTTAAAATTATTAATTAAGATACTATAATAACTAGGAGTTTTAAATTTAATTTTAATTTTAATACTCCTTAAGAAGTTATTAAGAGTTCTAAAAGTTTATAATAAGTTCTTATATATTTTCTTTATATCTATAGTTTTTTTATTTAATAAAATATTTTTTTTATTATCCTTTATTTTATAGTTAATAATTCGTTTAACTTTATATTTTAATTAGTTTAGTTTAATAATAATATAAATTTTTATATATAAACTTCTTAGTATAAGCTCGAGTAATAAGATATAAAAAACGGGGTAGTATTATATTATATTTAATAATTTTAATTCATAATTAATTAATAAAACTTTTTTAATAATTTTAAAAAATCTAAGCTTTTTATAATCTAATTTATTATTTAGTTTTTTTATTTTAATATTATAATAAAAAAAATAGGTACTATCCCCCTTTTTTAAAAATAGTCCTCTAATCTTTAATTTATTTATATTTTTTTTTATATACTATTATACGAATTTAAGGTTTATTAATATTTATTTATAGATTTTTTTAAATTTACTTATATTTATTATAGCTTTTATAGCTTATAGTTTTTATTATACTTCTTTATATATTATTAACTAAAATCCGTAATTAAAATAAAATAGGGATTCTCTTATACTTTTACTAATTATATTATTATATATAAACTGGGCTATTAATAGAAGTGCTACCTAATTATTCTAGTTATAATTTATATAATAATAGAG
This sequence comes from Colletotrichum tamarilloi, assembly GCF_030869305.1. Lineage (NCBI taxonomy): Eukaryota > Fungi > Ascomycota > Sordariomycetes > Glomerellales > Glomerellaceae > Colletotrichum > Colletotrichum tamarilloi. The sequence goes on from NW_026849432.1 coordinate 10,334, forward strand.
GTATATTTTAAAGATCTAGTTAATCCTTTTTATTTATCTATCGGTTTATAAATAAAATAATATTAATAATTTATAGTTTATACTAAGTTACGAAATTAGAGATTTCTAAAATTTTAAAATAAATAGCTTATCCCTATTAAAAATAATTTTTTTTAATAAACCGTAGTTTAAAAGTATAATTTTAATAAATATATATACTGAGTCTTCTATAGTACTTAATTCCTTATAAAGAATAAAATATACAAACTTAGTAAGTCGGTCGACTATAATTAAAATACTATTATACTATACTTTAATAAATAGTTCTTTAGACTTTAGTAGTTTAATAATAAAATCCTATATAATTAAATACTATACTTTTATTAATAATTATAATAATTATAGCTCGCTATAGGGCTTATATAAGCTATTTTTATTTTTTTTATAAGTTACGCAGTCCTTAATTATTTTTATAATTTTAATATATATAATAAATTTATTATAATATTAGCGAATCCGTTTTTACGTTTTAATAATTCTTTAGTAACCGTATATTAGTATATTATAAATTTCTATAATAAGCTTAGGGGTTATTTTTTTAATTAGGCTAATATTAATCTTTTTAATTATTATAAGAAGTTTTATAATTAATATAAAACTATTATCTTTTTTTTATTTAAGAATAACTTATATCTCTTTAGGGACCGCGATTTTATAATTAGGTCTTTTACTAAGAGCGTTTATTTTACTATTCTCTAAACTTTTTTAATAAATAATTTAAAAATTATATTTAAATAAGAATTCGCTCTATTTAATTTATTATTTATTTAAATTCTTATTTATTATAAAGTTTATAAGGTTCTTATAGTTTATATAAACTATAACTTCGTATTTAGTTCTAAATAATTATAATCTCTATTCTTAAAATACTTTAATAATTATTATTAGTTCTTTATTATAGATTTACTAATGTAATTTTACTTTATAAAATACTTTAGAATAGAAGTAATATAAGTAAAGCTTTTTTTATTTATTTCGTTATCCTAGGACCGCTCTTATAATAAAGTTTAAAGTATTAGTTTCGATTTTAAAAGGCTTTTAGGGATCTAGGATTATAATAACTAGTTCGGAAACGACTATATTTTTAATTTTAATAAATACTTTTTTATACTTAAAATTTTAAATAAATAGGGTATCCTTTTATATTAAGTTATTAAGAGGTCTAATTATATTAATATAGTCCTTAAGGAATTATTAATAAAAATTAATAAATTTTAAAAATCCTTATACGTCCTTAACGTTTTATAATATAAACTAGTCCTTAATTATTTTTATTTTTAATACTTATATATAAATTTATCTTAGTATAATAGTATATTTTAAGAAATCTATTTTTTATATATAGAACTTATATTCAAAAAGTTTAGTATATAACTTAATATTTTAGAGCTTTTAAAATACTATATAAATATACTTTTTATATATTTTAAAGTTAGGGAAGAAAATAAAAATATTATTAATATAAATAATAATAAAAATATTAACATACTCTTAGAGTACGTAGTTAACTATTATTTAAAAAGTTATTAAAGTATTAATAAGTCCGAAAGGTATAACGAGGTATTTAAAGAGTCCTCTATAAATTTAGAATACCGTTTTTTATTTATCTCTTTTTTTAAATTTAAATCTAGTTAAATACTTTTTTAAAGTCTATAATAATAAACTAATTAACTTTATAAAATAGATCTCTAAGCTTAGTAATAAATAATAAGGGATAGTAATTTTTTTTCGTAATTTTGTTTAGTTTTTTATAGTTAATAATAAGTTTTAATTTTTTACCCTTTTTTAGTATAAAAAATAAGGGGAATTTTATAAAAGAATTCGATAATTAAATATATCCTTTCTTAAGTTTTTTATTAATATATTTATTAAAATACTCTTATTCTCCTTAATTTATTAAGTATATTAAATAGAACCTAGGCTATATTCCTTTTTTAAGTTCGATTTTTATATCCTAATTATTATATTTTAGTAATCCTATTTCTTTAAGTTTTATAAATAGTTTTATATATATTTAGTACTTTTTAAATATAGTTTAGAGTTATTATAATCCTTAATCGTTATTACTACGTACGAACTTCTTAAAGCTTTTTATTATTTTAATAAAAACTATATATTATATTTATTCTCGTTTTTTAAAAGTTATTAAAAACCTATTTAAACCTTTTTTTTTTTAAGTTATTTAGTAACTAAATTTTCTTAGAGAACTTAGCTAGTAATTTAATTTATCTATAAGTTATACTTTCGTAACTATAAGATTTTTAAAATAACGTTAATATTTCTAATTTCTATAATATTATACTATAGTTATTTTAATTAATTATTAATATATATTAAGAAGTATACGGTTTTTTAATTTATATATTTATAATTATAATTAACTCGTTCTTTTTTTATTATTTATAGTCGATACGAGTTATCTTTTTATATTTATAATAAATTAAGTTTATTTATTATTTTTAATAAAATATAAGTTTCTTATACGCTACTATTAATAATAATATTTAATCCTCGTTTATAAATATTAAATTTAACTCGTAAGTATATATTATTACGTTATTTAGTTATATATAAGAACTTTTTTTTTATTTTTATTTCTTATTATTCTTTTATAATTAGCCTTTTTAATTTTTTAATATACACTTTTTTTATTAAGTACTTTACTCGCATAGTTCTTATTATTCTCTTTATACTTTAGCTTTTTTAATATAATAGATTTAGTATTAGTTATATTTATAATTTTTTTATTTTATATATTCGCTATTAAAGTACTTTATAAAGAAGTTAGGGTTTAGATTAAATATTATTTTATTATTATTATTAAAGTTTAGTAATATTTAACTAAGTAGCTAGTCCTCTATATAAATATCCCTAATAAGTTTATTATTACGTTTTTATAAATAAAAATAGCTATTTTATTTATATACGAAGTATAAGAGGTATTTATTATTTAAATACTCTATTTAAAATAATTCTTTATAAAAAGAGTTTTCGGGGTTAAATAAAAAATAGTTTTTATCTATATAGGGGGTTATTATAACTTTTTTACGTTCTTTAATTTTATAAAACTAAATAGTTTAGTTATTTTTAAATAAATAAATATATTCGTATTATAGTTTATTATTATTTTTTTTAAAACTAGTATTATTAACGCTAAGTAATATTTTATAATTAATTTCTATTTAAGTACGTTATCGGGCGATATTACGAAGTTCGTCCGAATTATAAAGTAATTCTATTTTATTAAAATAAAAAGAGCTAGTTCCTATTTTAATATTTTTTTTTTTAAAATTAAAATTAATCTTTTTTTTTTTTTATAATTCCGAAGTTAAAAGTCGGTTTTTTAATTATTTTAATCTTATTTTTATATAAGAAGTTTTTAAACTATTCCTTAATTTTATAAATAAATCTTTTATTACTATTTACTTTTTATATTATATAAATAGATTTAGTTAGGGTTTTATTTAAATCGAGTTTTGTTTTAGACTTAGTAAATTATTTTTAGTTTATATAGTTTCGTTATATTATATAAACGAGGCTATTTATAATTCTTTTTATATTAAGTCCTCTTTTTTTAAGTTTAAAAAGCTACTCTTTTATATTAACTAGGAGTTTTTATTTAATTCGTTTTTTAAAAAAGTAAAATATATTTTTTATAACGGGGTCTATTTTAGCTTTTTTTTTTATATTTTTATAAATTTAAAAGAGTATAATAATATATTTAGTATTATTTTTTTTAAAAGTATAGGGTCGGTAAGTAAATATCCTTTTTTTTTTATTACTATTACTAAAGTTTTAATAAATAATATAGTATTATATCCGGATCGTCCTATATTCTTAGGTTACTTAGGGTACTATCCTATTTATTTTTTATTATTTTAATAAATAAAATAGTTATTATTATAATAAGCTATTTATAAAAGTTATTTATAGGGTACTTTTTTATTTATAATATTAGCTCGTTTTTTTAAAATAGGTTAGTATTAAATATACTTAGGTTATTAGTAATTTCTAACTATATATCTTAGCTTATTATAGTTATAATATTTAAAGTCTTTTTTTTATTACGGTTTTTTATATTTAGTAATACTAAGGTTTATAAGTCCTCCGTATTACTTATAAAACGTGCTTTATTATTATTAGTTTTTTAGGTTATTTTAGTAATTACTTAGTAATTTACTATAGTTTTAGTACTTTTTATTAAAATTAGCTTAAGGGCGTCGTACTTCTCTTTTTTCTTTATATTACTTATATAATTAAGTATCGATCTTAATAATAAGCTTAATATACTATAAGAATTTTATTAGTATTTTTATTTTACTAAGTTCGTTTTTATTTTTATTTTTTAATCCTTAATAAAACAAAAAGATATAGGTTTTTTTAATAAAATCGAGTTATATTACGAGTTTTTTAAACTTAATAACGTAGTACAAAATAAACTTAGTTTATTAAAAATTAGTTAAGTTTTTTTTAGTTTATTACTTTTTATTAAAATCTTAGAATAAGAATTTAAGGGCGCTTTAAAATCTTATTATATTATTAAAAATGTTTATAATTTCTTTTTTATAATATAGTAAATAACTATTATTATTAAAGAACTTTTTTTAAAAGGGTTCGAACTATTTTAAAGCTCGTTTTTTAAAAAAGGTCGCTACGTAAATAACTCGCTTAGTTTTATTATAGAAATTAGTAATATAAAACGTTTAATAAGTTCTAATTTAAATTAAAAATCCTTTAAAACGTTTAGTAATTCTATTAAAAATAATAGGTATATTAAGCTTAAGTTTTTTTTATTTATTTATAAGAATTTTAATAATATTAATAATAGCTCGGAGGGTTCTAACTTCTTATTCTAAATTATTTTTTTTTTTTAATTCCTAGGTTAATTATAGCTTTATTAACTATATTTTAAAAAATAATAATATTTTTATTATTCTTAGCTAAAGTTATAGCTATTTAAGTAGAGTTATTATTAAAGAGCTCTATAAGTTCTTTATTCTACTTATTATTTTTTTTAATAATATATTATATTTTTTTATAATCTATTTTTTTAAAAACTACGTCGTTATTAAAGTTATAAGTAATATTAAGTATTTTATTATCTTTAACCTTAACTAGCTCGCTAACTAAGTTAACGGGTTATTTAAAATTAAATAAAGGGGTACTTAGGGTTTTAGAAAATATTATCGTTCGTTTTATTATTTAGTAAGTTTCGTAAGGTTAACTTATTAAATAAGAGTAATTAAAATATTATAATTAGCTAATTATAATAAGTATATTAATAAAAGTTAAGGCTATAAGTACTAAGTAAATAGTATTATAATTATAAATAGCTTCCCTAAAACTATATTTATAAGTTATAAAATAAGTAAAGCTTTAGTAATTAATTATAGTTTTTTTAAAAGGGTTCTTAATAAAAATAGTTAAAAATAATTATAAAATTTAATACTAAGTTAATTATTAAAAAAGCTATAAAAAGTCTATTTTTAAACCCGGCTTAAGTTTATATTATATATAAGTTTCGTTTTTAAATATATTTTTTATAATATTCTTATTTATTATTATTTAACTATTTACTAAATAGTTATCCGTTTTACTTATTTATAATTATTTATCTTATTTATTTATAGGCGTCCGTTTTTTATTTTATTATATAATTATAGTTATATAATTTATTTATAATTTTTTTATCCCGAGAGGAGTTACCCTAAGTCCGTATTTTTATATATATAGTATAGTAGCTACTATAGGTCTTATAGGGCGAGGCCCTAGCCTTATTATACGTATTGGGTCGTAATAATAGTTTAAACTAACTACTTTATAATAGGGATATTAATATTAATTAGTAGTTAAATTTTATTATTATAAATTAATAAGGTATTTTATTACGTAAAAAAGACGACCTCTTAATACTATATAAAATAGGAGATTTATATTAATTAATTTTATAAAAATAAATAAAAAAAGAGGCAATTTTTAAATATTATATAAAATTAAATAATTGTAGCTTTTTATTATTTATGAGAGGTCGATATTTATTATATTAAACTATATTAATTAATAGAACTACTTAAATAAATAGTTTTTTATTATTATTTTAAATAGCTTTTTTATTAAATAACTTTTTTATAGCCGGCTTATAATTAAAAATTAATTAGTTAAATTAGTAAAAAGAAATACCTATGTAGTAACTACTTACTTAATTAATTAGTATAATAAATAAGCTTAATAATATAATATAAAAAAATACTATATAATTAAAACAAAGGATTTTTAAATATAAATATTTTTATTTAGTAATAAAGGTAACTTTATAAGAGTTATAAAGCTAAGAAATTTATAATATATAAAAAGGTCTATTATTATAAAGATTTTATAAATATAACTATAAGCTTACGATTTAAATAACCTTTTTATAACTCCCTTAACTACTCCCTAAGTATTACTTAAGAATATAATATAAAGAACGGTTTTATAAAAAAAGAGGGGATTTAAAAGTTTTAATAATATCGAGCTAAGAGTATTATAAATTTTAAAAATTAACTTAAAAAAAAAGTAGTTACCTTAAAGTAGTTTTATAACCTCTTATTAAAGTTATAATTAACCTAAAAAAAAGCTAAAAAAACGAGGATTTAAAGGGAAAAAAATTTTTTTTAGAGGGTTATTAAAGAACTTTTTTTTTATATTAGCTCTTAGTACGAAATTATTAATTTTAAGAAATTAACTAAGTAATAAAAGGAATTATTAGTAAGTAATAATTACTTAATAATAATTAAGTTATAAAAAAAACTATTTAAAAAATATAAAATAGGGTATTAAAAAGCTATAAAAGAAAAGATTTTTAAAGTAATTAACCCTATTTAATATAAGTAACGAAGTAATAAGTATTTTTAATAAGTCCTTTAGACCTACGATTTTATAAAAAGGAGGGCTTAATTTTATTAATTATATTTAATTACTTATTTAGCTTTTAATAGCCTATTTAGCTTTTTTACGAGCTATTTAGTATTTATTTTTAACTATTCTTTTAGAATATTACTTTAAAGAAAGTAGGTTAAAAAAAAAGTAATTTAAAAATAATAAAAGATACGAGGCTTAAGAAGTTAGAAATATATAAAATAATAAAAATCGGTAATTAATAAAAATCCTAAGATTAATTATTATATTTTTTTATAATAATATAAACGTTTACTATTACTATTAAAAAAGGAATTATTAAAACTTACTTTTTTATATTAAATAAAAAAGAGGATTTTAGTAAGTATAATAGTTAGTAATTTAAAAAGGTAATAATAATTATTAAAAATAGTAAAAATAAGAATAATAATAAGATAATAAGAAAAAATAAGAATTATTTAGATTTTAATAAATTCGTTAAGTAATAAAAGTACGAATTTATTATAGCTAGCGCGTAAATTAAATATATTCTTATTAAAATTAAATATATTAGTAATTATTAATATAAGTATAAGTTAGAGTACGACCCTTAGTAAGTTAAGGTAAAAAAAAGAAGAAAAAACCCGATTTTAAATAGAATCCTAATTCTTTATAAATAAATAAATATTAATTTAAATTATTAAGGGACGTAGATATATAAGATTATAAATTAGTTTAATAATAAGTAAATTAATATAATATTAATCTATTTAACTAAGGTTTATAAGAAAAAGGGGCTATAAGGGTAATCCCTATTTTATAAACTTATAAACGACCTTAATTATTAACTAAATAAATAGTTTATAAATATAAGCTTAGGAATTACGAAAGTAATTAATAAATTCCTTTATAAATAAGGGGTATTATTAACGTAATTATAATTACGAGAGCTATATAAAATTTTAATAATAACAATTATAAAAAAGGAATTCGTATTATAAAACTAGGTATAAGTTAATAAAGTATAAAATTATTTTAACGAATTTAAAAAAAGAATAAACGACTTAGATTTTTTTTTTATAATTATTAATAATAATTTATTATTATAAAAGGATATATAAAAATAAAATATAATACTAAATATATAATAATTAATAATTCTACTTATTTTAATTTATAGCTCGTTATTATTATTAATACGAAATTTAGTACTAATTAGTTAATAAAAAAGGAGATAAATAACTTAAAGTTATTAATAATACGTAATAATATAAAGATTATATATAAATATTAAAAATATAGTAATAAATATAAAGTAATTTATAGACTTTAAAAAGATTTTTTTAAAAGAAAATTATATTCTAGGGAGAAGTACGAGGTTTTATAAAAAACCTTAACGATATTTTATAATTATTATAAAAAAGTTGGGATTAGGGAATATTAGTATTATTTAGTAATTAATATTATACTCGTAAATAAAGCCTTTAATTATTATTATGAAGTAGTACGTAATTTTAATTAGAACGATTTTTTTAGTATTATTAACGTAATTTAAAGCCGTTTCGAAACTTATAATAAGAATTTAAAGCTCTTATTTAAACTATAAATAATTTTTTTTATATTTATAACTAAGATAATAGAGGGTAAATTACGAATAAAAATCTTTAAAGAGCTTATTAATTAAATTAATAAGTTAGTAAAAACTTAGCTAAATAAGGGAACTAACGAGTAAAAAGTTAAATATTTTTATATTATAATTTAATACGTATTAAAAATAAAAATAACCTTATATTAAGTACTTAAAAATTATAAAACGCTCTATTTAAAGCTAAGATCTAGTTTTAATATTAAAATAAAAATACTATACTAAACCTACTTTTAAGTATATAACGGCCCTTATTAATAATATTAAATCGACTAAATATATAATAAAAGAAAAAAAAGATTAGGTATAGTAATTATTAATAAGGAGGCCTAAATTTGTTAAATAGATAAAGATTTAATTTATAAATAAAGTAATAAAAAAAGTAATATTTTATTTATAAAAAGGATAAATATTAGTTAAGTAATTATTTTAAAAAAGAGTATACTAAATTATATAAATAATATAAAAAGTTAAGGATAATAAATAGTAAAACTAGCCCTCGTTAATTTAATTAATTCTTTATTATATATAAAAGTAGATTTAGGGGTACGGAACTTAGTAATAGTAGTTATAGTAGCGGCCTAGAGTATTTATTTTTTATAAAAAATTTAGAAAATAAAAAGGATCTTACCCCTTATATTAACGAATTAAATTATAATAAAATTAATAATATTAACTACTCCTTTTTTATATTATTAACTTTTAGAGGATATATAAAGCTAAATAAATAAAAAGTAATAAAAGCCCTTAATAAATAGGCTTTTTTTTTATAAATAATAAGGGAAAGTCCCTTAAATAGTAGATATAGAGGTAGATAAAAGGACGAATTTAATAATATAGAATTCTATTTTTTTAATATTTAAAGAGAAGATATTACCTCTATTAATATTAAAAAAAAAAGATAGTACTAAGTAATTCTAAAAATAATTAAAAAGGTCCTTTTTATATTACTTAGATTACTTAAATACTAAGCTTATATAAGTATTTTATATAAGCGAAAAGTACGGCTTAGATAATTTCTATAAGATTATCCTAAATATAGGAGTATTATAATAGTTAATAAAAAGAAAGGAGTAATTCTAAGTATTATAAAAAATCGTATTAGTAATACTTAATATATTAATAATAAGTATTATAAGAATTAGCTTTAACCTAGGTAAAGAAATTATTATTTTAAGTATAGTAAAAATAAAAACGTATTTTAAAATAATAACTTTTTATATTCTACTTATTAATACCTTATTTCTCTTATATTTAAAAAATATAGATCGACTAAGTATTATTTTTAATAATATAAAAAATAGAATTTTTAGTAATAAGTATTTTAAAATAGTTAAATAACGATAGGGGTATATATTTATAAAGCTTATTAATAATATAAAGTTAATTAATTATTTAATAAAAAATAAGTTAAAATAATTATATTAGAAATTTAGGTACTTATTAATTACGAGGCTATATAGCCTCCTAAAGTAATTAAGTAATAATAATATTAAAATAGGGGTACTAAAATAGTTAATAAAAGTGTACTATTAATACTAAATAAATACGTAGAGCTTATATAAATTTAAATTTAAATTACGTAATAAGCTTAATTTTAATTAGGAAATCGTTATTAATATTTTCTATTTAAATAGTTAACTAGTTTTATATATAATTAACGAGGCTATATTATTTTAAATAAGATAATTCTTTTAGGATTTATAAATAAAAATAGTATAAGTAGCCCTATAAAAAAGCTAGATTAATATATACTAAGGACCGTTAAATAGTATTAAAACTAATATTAATACGAGTTTTAAGTTAATAGAATTTAAAAAAAATATAACAGCCTATAATATATAGCTAAAAGTCGTGCCCGTAAAAGCGTACTATAGTATTAAAAAAATAAAAAGGGTATATTAATAATTAAAAAGGGCGTTTAGAATTATTAAAAAAGAAAATCCCGATTCTATTAATAACGAATATTTCTAAACGGTACTTAAGTATTATAATAATATTATAGGGCTTAATAAGCTTATACTAATATTATTAGTATTTAAAATATATTTAAAAACGACCTTAGCCTTATTATTATTACTAAATATAAGCTAATAAGCCTAAGTAATTAAAAAAATAATATAAACGCTACGCGAGGTAAGTATAAAAAAATAAGTTAATAAGGTAATTATTATATATAATAGTTCTAATATAGGGGCTAATTTAAATATATTTTTAAATTTAAATATACGAGTTTAGTACAAAATTACTTAGTAGTAGGCTAGATTATATAAATTAATTTTTATTAACGAGTAGTCTTACGTAATTATAAGAGATTATAACTAGTTACTTAAAGTATTAATTACTATAGTTAGATTATATTATATAGATCTTATTAAAGTAATTTTTAATTTATAAAAAGAAAAAGAGCGAAGAGAAATAGTATAACCTATAGTAAAGGTATAGGAAATTATTTTTAATAAAATTATTATAATAGTATTAATAAATAATAAAGAAAAGGAAATTACTAAAAGGGTACTAATATTATTAGTAAAACGGTGTAGAAGACTATAATAATAAGCCCTAATATAATAATTTATTATTAATAACGAGGTATTTAATACTTTTTATATAATAAAAAAGAAAGCTAATTACGAACTAATAATTAAATTATATAAAAAAGGTATTATTATAACTATTAAAAAGCTATATAAGAAATTAGATCTTATTAAAATAAATACTTTATATAATCGAGGGGTCTATTAATTTATCCTTTATAACCCTAAGAAATATAAAGGTTTTTATATATTTAAATTACGAATAGTATATAAAATTAAGAAGAAAAGAATACCCTAACTATATAAGAAATCTAGGTATATAATTTAGAAATACGGTAATATTAAAAAAGCGACGCTACTTATATAATTATTTATAGTATAGTACTATAGTTAGTAATTAATAATAATACTAATAATATTATTATAAAAAAAGGGATATAAGATTTAGAGCTATAATATTACTTAGGCCTATACTTAATTAGTTATAGGGCTTATAAAAAAAATCCTAGCCTACTTATTAAAAAAAATAATTAATAAGTACTTAAAAAGTACGATTATTAAAGTACTTAAACTATTATATAGACTTATAGAATTAGGTACTTATTAATAAGCTATATATTATAATTTTTATATTAATTAATTATTAATAATTATATTTATATATAACCCGTACTTATTAGTTTTTAAATATAAAAATAACTAATTTAGGATTATTAAAATATAAATTAATAATATATTAGGCCTATTTAATATTAATTTTATAAAAAAAGAGGATAAGGAGCTCTAAAAAGCGGGCTTCGTAACTAAGCTAAAAGAGGTCTTTATAATAAATAACTTATTAATATTTAATAATAGGATTTTTATAATTAAAAAGAAAACCGTTATTTTTTAATAAAAGGGGTAGAGTAAGAAAATTATTTTTATTAACCTAAACGTAATTAACGTTAAGAAGTAATATAAAATTAAGCTCGTATAGGGAGTATATATTATAAATATTTATTAGCCCGAGGTAATTTTTAATTATATAAGAGTAGTATAGGCTATAGAGCTAAGTAAATAAGATATAAAAGTACTTAATAAATAGCTTAAGTAATAATAAGTAAATTTTAATTAAGGCCTCGTTTATTATCTAATTAACTTTATTATTAATAAGCTCTATATTTTTATTAATAAGTTATTTATAAATAATAACGACCTTATTTTATAATTAGGATATATTATTATCCTAGTTAATAAGAATATAAATAAAAATAAATTTATTATATACAATAATATAATTTATTACTTATTAACTAAAAATAAGTAAGTAATAAGAAGTATATTAGTATTAGAAGTTTATAATATAATTAATAGTATTAACTTTACTTATACGATTTTAATAATATTAAAAAGGATTATTAATTAACTTAACCTTTTATTAATTTTAATAATTATTTATACTAATTCTTATTTATTATATAAATACTTTATTAAATTAGGAACGATAAAAAAAAAAGGTTTATAATTAATATTATAGCCCTTAAGTAATTATATAAAAAGTACGAGATCCTTAAGATTTATTAAATTAATAATAATAATAACCTTACTAATACTTTTATAAAAATAGTACTTAATAAGGGGCTAAAGTAATTTATAAGTAATAAAAAAGTTATTATATAAATAGAGGGATAAGTTATATAAAAAGAGTAAAGAAAAAAAGAAAAAAGAGACGACTTAATAAACGGGCCTAAAGTTAAATTATACCTCTAATTATAATAAGTAAATTAATAAAAAAAAAAAGTTAGTATTAGATTAGAAGTCTAATTTAATTATAGTATATAACTAACTATATAGGGGCTAATTAGGGGCCTTATTTATAATTATTATAACTAACCTAACCTATAGTTAGAACCTCCTTTTTATATTTATATAGAAATTTATATAGTTTAATTAATCTCTTCGTTAACCCACGGTTCGAACTAACTACCCTGTAATAGGGATACCAACAATCACCGTGGAGTGTTTCCTATCCTTATAAAGATAAGTAATAGGTTGGCGAAATCATGAACGGATTTATTTGATGCCACCAAACAGCAAGGTAGTGATGTCTGGATTAACCAGCCGTTCCGTCGACAGGCCGTGATGAGCCACAAATGTTGCTGCCTCCCGCTTTGCAGAAATGCCCAGGTCCAAACCGCTGACGTGTCAACGTATTATCGAGGCATATCTGCAAGAGTATGCGCAGACGAAACTGCAAATGCTGTGCGACGTATCGGCGCAGCGAATATTTGCCGCCTGCATAACATTCACGCATGAAGCTGGCCAATGAGAACACCGAGGACGACAAGGACGAAGCGTAAGCCACGCCGGCGAAGTTTTCTTGGGAAGGAGCAGGCAATAACTGTACCCTGTGACATTTTCAAAGCACCTCACTGGACTGATAAGCCCTTGAGGCGCACAACAAGATGCATGGTGGAGATTTTGCCTGAGAGGGTGTCGAATTTGCCTGAGAGGGTGTCTTCGAGTAGGCAAATATCATACGATGGAAGATGCAGGCCACCTGGCGCTGTGAAAGCGATCGGACATGTCCACAGTGGTGCAAGAAGAAAAGCGCTAAATTAGAACTTCCCAACAGACCAAACAGCCATCTCTAAGTTCTTGTCTTGTAAGCCAGCAGTAGGAAGGCAGTCTCAGACCACTCATACCGATGCTTCTAGGCAAGGCCCCAATTTCTCCAGCCATCTAGACTCCACGAATCCCGCACCTAAGTTTCCCTGCACTTTGGCTGAAATTTGAGAGTCTTTGCGATCAAGAAGCTAATACACGCGATTCACTGCCTCTTCTCAACATACCTTAAGGCGTCAGTCACTTTCGTTTTACAAACATCAAGCTTCAGCGCTATCATGAGTGAGATACAAGATGGTGCATCGGATACTGAATCCGAAAAATCATCAGAGTACTACTCAAGCGAATCAGCCCCAAATCGTTCTGACCGTAGGTACCAGCCATTATCCTTGGCCCAGCAAAGCTGACACTTCCATTCATACCCAGTTACTCCACCTCGCTATCCAGAAGGCAACTATGAACGGAGCCCAGACGATGACAGCGCTTCTGGCGATCGTCCTACTTTTCCGCGGAATATAAATGAAGTGAGTAGAATATTACCTAGTGCGGTTAATGAGAAACATCTCTCACAACTCCTAGTTTGGCGTGGACGTTAGACGACTGACCGTTCAATCCTACCGAAACCGGAGAGGAGAGTACCGAACGATCAGGCGAGCTGGCATTCGTTCGACAATCGAGAAGCGTATGCACGAGAACCTCATGCCACGTGTCATCTTCGCTCACGACATAGACGAAGTGAATGATGTCCAGAAGCATAGCATTGATATCGAGTGGGGGGGGTTTGATGATTTCATGGAACATCTTGAACCACTTCCCTATCGTAGGACCATAACACCCCGAGGATCGAGATTTTCCAGGCCTTTCGTCCCGCTGTTTCTACGCTTAGAAGCCCTTGAAAGAGTGGCATCGACCCCCATAGTAGTGACTCCCACCGAGAGCAACGGGACAACCTCAACACAGAATATTGGAATTGCAAGAGCAATACTGACGTTTCTCGATGAGAACGCTTGTGAAACACGGTTAAGAATCAAGGCATTGGAATCGGCGAGTCCTAGTACCCTGATACAATACGACGATCTGTGGATGCTTTACAAACCGGGCCAGACCATTTTCGAGAGAATCGACGGACCAGATACGGTTTGTTACATGGTAGACTTTCCGACCCTAGAAATGGAACCCGTCGGCAAGACATCGACGCAGAGCCGAATGCAACTGTTTCTACGGTGTTGGACACTAGAATATGACCCCCAGGATGACGCCTTCAAGAAAGAAAGTATGATGATTCAAGTTCAACCTTTTCAGGGCGGAATCGAGATTGCAAAACTCCGTTATCTCCCTGAAAAATTCGTGGAGGATCTCGGTGTCGTCAAGGCACTTTTGATCTATCGAGGCCGAAACTTTTGGGATATGAATACGAAATCTAGATATCGACAACTTAAGACCTCCTCGAAGCAGGGCCAAGACTGGCTCTCTGGACTTAGAGTGATTGTAGATGCCAAGGCCAAGAGTGCAATGAAGGAGATTCGGCATTCGGTTCCAGGTCGTTCGGGTGGCGGGGGGTTGCAGCAACCCGCCCCCCGTGCGTTTCATGGAACAGGTCACGATGGATTCGTCGATTTGAGTGGCCCAACCATGCCTATACCTATGCCAATAGGGTCAATACTGCCAACAGAGCGAATACCGCCGCCGCCACCAACAGAATCACCACGACAGGTCGGCTATTTTGAAGCTGAAACAAAGCCGAAGAACTGGTTTCGTGAATACGAAAGCATTCCCGCAAGCAGTGAGCCCGATACATTGGCTCTTATGTTGTGCCCTCGCATTGTATCAGCTTTCAGCCTCCGGAAAAAAACATGGGGTAGGTATCCGAACGCACCGTATCACTGTTTTGAGAGAGCTGATTGATAGAAAGATTCGTACAACGTGAGGGATCTCAAGCCCGTGCAGTTCGTAGCAGATACCTGGAAGCGACTCGTCCTAAAAACGGAATATAAAGATGTCGTTTGGGCCATGGTCAAGTCATATCTCAACCACAACACGGGATTTCATGACCTCGTTGATGGCAAGGGTGAAGGCTTAGTTGTTTTGCTCCATGGGCCACCAGGCGTCGGCAAAACCCTGACTGCAGGTAAGATTTTCTTATGACGCAAACAGAATCAAAACTTGATTCTAACATTACGTACCAAGAATGTGTTGCAGAGTCATTCAAGAAACCGCTTTACATGGTGACTGCTGGAGACCTAGGAACAAACCCCGATACACTCGAGGCGAAGTTGTCGACAATTTTCGATCATGCTGTGGCATGGGACGCTATACTGCTCTTAGACGAAGCAGACATCTTTCTACAGGACCGGGACTATGACAACTTACACAGGAATGCACTGGTCTCTAGTAAGTCTTGAGTACATCTGCTACTTGAATACATGGTAGCTTGAAAAGGTTCCTAACCAGAAACGAAGTCTTTTTACGGACTCTAGAATACTTCAACGGCATCATGTTTCTCACCAGCAACCGCGTCGGCGCCTTCGACCAAGCCTTCCAGTCCAGGATTCACATAACAATCGGCATGCCAGAATTTGATGAGACCCTTCGAAGGGGCGTCTGGAAAATCTTCATCCAAGATCTTGGCCGCGAGCGTCGCGATGGCTCGCCACCTCTGTTATCACGCGACGAGTGCAAGGCGTTGGGAACGGAAGTCACCAAATCTTGGGCCTCGCAACCTCTCAACGGCCGCCAGATCCGCAATTGCATCAGGAGCGCGCTGGCACTGGCCGAGAACGAGGGCGTTTCGCCAAACGCGAGTCATTTCAACAAGGTCATCAACCTCGGGAATGCTTTCACAAAGTACATGACCCAGTTGCAAAAGGCGGAGGCTGAGGAGATAGCTCAGATCAAGGGTGATAGGCTGGCAGCAATGAAGGACATCATGGCGCGGGAGAGTGATCTGTGAGCGAATATTCTTCAGCCCTGGAGGCCAGGAGAATCGTACATGTAGGGAGAGAGATACTTGGCGAGTGAAAGGACGGGTGGGCGGGTTGGCAGATGGATACTTGGAACTGATTTTCTATTCCTCAATATACTTATCACAAATTTCCTTCAGTCAGTGAGCTTACTACCGCAGTGCCACAGCCATACCCTGCTTACTGGCCAACAAGGATGCCATCTCACCGTTCTATCTTGACGGGTTATCTCAGACTCTCGACCTACCATGGTCCGGAAGTATGGAATTACCGCCTACTTCCCACTCGTAATATCGATTTTACTCCATTGTTCTATCCAAAATTAAGTGAGAATGAGGTTTGGAAAGAAGGATACTGTTTTATTTTCATTCACATATATCTATATCTATATTTCTATATATGTGGTATACTATAGTCAACAGTTTCTAGTAGCGAACCTAGGCGCCATTTACCCTTTTTCAGAGGGATCTGGCGTTAAACAATTCACCATCGTTATCATTTGCTCACTGGTCAACCCTTTGCCCTTGCAATGGGTATCCAGACTCAAGGAACCAATAAATCAATTCAAATTAATGTTGACTCCCCTTTGTAGAGCGAGTTCATCTGTCCAACGCCATTGAAATAGAGTTGGCTTGACTAACTGGCATCTGGATGTGTTGCAACCCTGCCATAGCCTAGTCTCAACTTACTGTGTAGGTACTTCAGCTAGGCCCCCTGACGAAAAACAACAGAGACAGCGGCCTCCTTCGAGGGAACTAATGCCCTCGCACACGGTAACGATTGGGCAATCTCTGTGGTCTCATTTTCCTTGACAGCCTAGCGAGGTTACGCAACCGCTTGACATCACCCTCGGTGACAATCATTTCGTCACCCCTCATCACTAGTCCATGCTTACTGACAGGGAAGCCCGAATTGAGCAAGAGATAAGAGAGCATCGAGATTGGCCTGCGAGTGAACTCTTGCCCACCACCTCGGAGTTTGATTCAAACAAGGCGGGGTAACAGAACTTACAGGAATTGGAGAAGATGCGGGCGCATGACCGTTGTTGCACATGTTGCTGGCTGGTTGAGATGCTGTGCCGCGAGTTCAGGGTCCACCAGGAGCTTCACACTACCGCGGCGCGGAGCCGGACCTCCGGGAAGCGACCTGCAGTGGTAGCTTGCCAGGTGCTTTGGCGCAGCGAACAAGCGGAAGAGGTGGCAATGAAATCTGTGGCCGGTGCTGTGTTATCTGGCAAAAGAAATGTTGGACCTTGATCAACGTAGCCATCACCAATGGAGCAAGCCTCTCACCATTAAGCTTTCTCGTGACACAACACGACGCATGGCTCGTGGGACGGTTGCAAAATCCGGGCAGGCTGACACAGGATGGACTGGCTGCCAAGATAAGCCAGCTGCGTGGCCAGAGAACGGTTCACGGTTCACGGTTGTCCTGTTGCTAGCGGGAGGGCTAATCTGGCAGGCCGGGGATCTATCTGGCCAAGGACCAAATCCGCGTGCGAAATGGGGCCCGCTGGTGCTGAGACCCGGAATTTGCGGGGAAGCAGACCAAGTCAATCGTTGTTGAAGACGAAGACGGATGGGAATCCCAGGAACGAGTCAGGAAGGGAGCTGCGGATGTGGATAGTCTGGGGAAGTGTTGAACAGAGGGGTTGGTCAAACCAGGGTTCGGGGAGGTCGGCGGTGTTCTGGTTGGCTTGGGAAGGGATGACGGGTTCGGGAGGGGTGGGATCTAGGTAGAGCATCAATAGAAGAAAGAGAAGATAAACGTTCCAATATGTGTGCCACGATATAACAGGTGCGGTGCTAGAGTTCTTCTTCGAGTTTCGACGTGGGATACAGGCGTGCATAGACAGAGGATGTAGCGAGTCGTGAAGTTGCGTCGAAAGAAACATGTTCCCCTCTTTGCTTCGTTGCTTCGGCCACTTTATTGACTCGAGTAGCCGGGTGTGGTGCACCAACGAGTTGAAGAAGACATTGTATCCGTAAGGTACGGAGTTGGATACTGTCCGCCATCCAACCAACCCCCACTGCCCACGTCCCTGTCTCCAGCGGCTGAGAGACCAGGCTGCTTCGCCAATCTCTCGTCGCTGAGATCCTGCGTGCCGCCTGAAATGCATCCTGGTCCAAGCGGCGGAGGGCAATTGAAGCAGTGTGCAAGTCGCTCACGGATGGTTTGTCTATCCGGGGCAGTACTTGCTAGGGCCCGTCTGCATGCCAAGTGGACGCAGTCAAAGATAGAAGGAGGAGGCGTCGAATTCCGGCATGTCGAGCTAAGGTAGCCTGGTTGCCAATAGTCTACGTACAACACACCAAACGTGACTGATGGAGGACCGGATGGTGACACGACAGCTGCTCGTGTTGGTCGAAGAGACACGAGCGTAGGTACTACGGGTTGAAAATGTGGTCGGAAGAGGAGGGAATTGGGAATTTCGATGTGACCGTCTTTGGCACTTTTGCATCGGAAGGCTTCCAAAGCAGCCTAGACCTCCAGGGTCTTGGTCTTGGGTTCAGAGGAGGAGAATATAGGCTTTGAGCTTGTCGAGTAACAACAGGTCTGTGATCAAGGTTGGTAGTCTGAACGAGTATGGCTCCCGCTGACAAAAGTTTGGTACTTGTACATGCTGGAGACGATGCAGCCAGCTCTTAGCCTTTCCCGTCTGGTCTGAAGTCAGAGTTCGTTTTTCGAAGCTCGAGATGTTTGAGGTGGCAGAAACATGGGCAGATGATGGTGCCTGCGGATGGGCCCATGGTGGTCAATAGACGGCCCAAAGTGGCGAGAGCAAGCATGCGATGGCACGCGAGATGGGACGTCTGTCTATTGTCCGCGTGTGTGCTTGGTGGTCCAGAAGGTAGACTGCATTGAGCTTGGTATACGCTGAGTGCAACCGTATGCGTGGTGAACTGCGGGCGAGGTGGATGAATGTCTCTGAGTCTGCAGATGCGAGTTGTGTGGGAATCTTTGCAGTCACAGGTGTCTGGCAGTGATTGTGGTGGTGGTCCCGGTGGTGGTTCCGGTGCTGAATGGGCGTTGAAAGGGTGGTGGGGTACGTACCGCAGATGGTCGGTTCTGATGCAAGACCGAGGGGGGAGGGGAGGGGGCAAGGGGGAGGACACGCAGGAGGAAGAGAGGAGTCCCTAGAAGATGTGCAAAGATGGCAAAAAGCAAGACAGGAAATGCAGATAGGAAACGATGGGATAATTACAGCCCAATGCGTCCCAAAAAGATCAGCACACCTAACGAATTGAGTGACCGGGACAGAGACAGGTGGGAGAGACATAAGCAGTCAAACAGAGACAGAGAAACAGAGACCCGGAGAACGTGAAGAGGACCCCTTCTTTCCCGTGTTGAGTCCTTGCTAAAATCCTTCCATCTGCAGCCCAGCTCCTTCCTACCATCTGTGTGGATGGTACAGGGTACGAAGAGTGGGAGAGTACGAACGACCGGCGTGACTTCCACAGCAGTCAGAGACAGGTGCAACTCGCAAGTGCAATGGAAGTCAAAAGTGCAAGTGCGCAGGTGCAGGTGCAGGTGAGAGTCAAACGTCCCGTCGCTCTTTCCCACCTCTGGCGGCTGGTTTGATTACCCCGCAAATCATTCGATTGGGTGACGTCGACAAGCGGGGGTCTGGCTGGTTCAGAACCCGGCCGTCTAGTGGCTGCGAGCGCCAGTCCAGCACGTCCAGCACTAGAGACTGCGCTAAGGCGGGTACGTACCGCGCAATGCCGCCAAAGTGTCTTTGCTGGAAGCAACGCTGAGGCCATGCCTTCCATGATTGGGTGGTGTGTCTGTGAGCTTGCGCTGGGTAGGCAGCCGGGGTTGTGGTATCGTGGATGAGGAAGGCCCTGAGGGTGTGGGAGCTGCCGTAGCCTCCGCGCCAATCTTCCATGCTGAACTTGGCATTTTGGGTCTTCCAGGCCATCTCTGGCTCCAAAGGTTCGTGGTGGCTCCTTCCCTCCACGATTCCACCATTATCCAGTCAACCAGTGCAGGTCAGAGGTGCAGGCAGGTGCAGGTGCCGTTGGTGTTGCAAGGGCAAGGAATGGTACGAACGGCAAGAACGAGAGCGAGGGCGAGAGAAGGAACGAATAGACAGGCAGGAGCAGATGCCGCAATGGAAGGAGCAAGTGGTAAACTGCGTTCCTTCCGCGGCTCCATCAAACAAGCCTCCTCTGATCTCCAGTCTTCTCAATGCCATTCAACTTGGCAGACGCACACTGGAACCCTTCTCCATCAACATCACGATCTTTGCGTTGACATCGAACCTCTTTCATCTGCCTGGCTGCCCTCCTTTACCCTTCTACGAAACTACGGATACGACACGACTGCAATACATCAGCAACCCATCAGAAACTCACTTCTATCCACACAGAGCCATAAAACACATTCATCACGGCACCACAGAGATAGCAGCTTGTGTGCTTGTCAAGCATTCCAGCCTGGCGACTGGCCAATCCTTGGCCCCTATCTTAAGATCGAGTTTGGAACCCAAGAAGCTATTATCGGCCCCTCAAACGCACGCCGACCGACCGACCATCCGACACCGCATTCGCCTCTTCCCCACACGCACCGCCATCCCACCACCATTTGCCTGTCCTGGCTGAGCAAGCAGACCCACGCCATCCGCTCAACAACCAGCAACCGCCGACCAGCCAGCAGCCCACCCCCGGCAACCAAGCACCTCGACACTACCAAGCACACACGCACGCAAGCACACACCACCGTTTTTCCCAAACCACTACAGAACAGTGAGAACAACCAGCCATCCCCCTCTAGCCCGTTTACTCTGCCAATCTGGTCCTCCCTGACTCTCTGCCCCTGCTACCTGGCCCGTCCTAGGGTGCTGCCACTGATCCAAGACCTGCCCCCTAAGCTTCGACGTCACTCAATTTAGAGCTTCAACCCGCTTTGCTGCTTGTGCAGGAAGCGCCGCTTAGAGGGGACGCTTCCCTCGTCGATCCCCCAGCACAAACGCACAAACGAAGCACAAAGACGGAATAAGTCTCTCTTTCTGACTCTCGCCAGGCCAGCAAACCCCTTGATCGACACCTTTCCACGGCGCACTACAGAGGTACGCTCATCCCATCCCTGGCCCTTCCCTTGTGATCAACCTTTTGTAACCCGCCCCTAGTGTCACCCCAAATCAGTCCATCGGCCACCTCGATATATAACCACCCTGTTCCACACATCCGCACCTGTCGAACGATTCTCCGTTCGATCCCTCTTTCGATTCTTTCTAGATCTCACCCCACGCAAGACGCACCTCCGAAACACAACTTGGACTACCCTCTGACTACCTAAACGCATACAACAACCCGACGCACGACATACCGATATCCCCGACTACATATACTACAGCCCCCAATTCGTTCCTTACTATCTCTTTTGCCCATCATGTCCAACGACAACTCCAACTCCAACCAGAACACTCAGAACAACCCGAACGAAATGCATCGCCAGAGACGTGGATCAGTCACCCAGCAGGCTATCGCTGGTCTCTTCAGAAGCAACTCCACCTCCAACGGCGGTGCATTCCCTGGCACCAGCGATGCTCAGAGACGGAGACTCTCCGTCACCACCGGTCTCGGCCTCACTGGAACTTCGCCCACTGGTGCCAGTGCTTTCAACTCTCTCCGACGGGGAAGTCTTTCGACCAACTCCAACGACTCCATCGATGAGAATGCAATCGACGAGGAGGAGATTCCCCCCAACGCCCGCACAGCACCTACCACTCCCTTCACCCGCAGAATGAGCTTCGGAGCTCAGGCAATGCGCACCATGCGCAATGGCGGTGGAAGTCCGGGTTCAAACGGTAATGATTTACCCTCTGCTTCTGCCACTCCCGTGCCTAGCACTCCTGCTGCCCTCGACAGACGTGGCAGTGTGCACTCTCCACGAGGTCTTGGTTCGGTTGCGAGTTCCACGCCACCGACCAATACTTCGTCCATCGCTGCTGCTCTGTCGTCGGCCAGGCGTCGATCTAGCAGCACTGTACAGGCAAGCATTGCACACAAGCAAAGATCATCTTCTGACGTGTTCTCTCGCCCAGACCAAGGTTTCAACTGGTCCGAGCAGCTTAGATCTCGCGCCGAGAGCTCTGTTCAGGGACCACGAGCGTCCTTTTCTTTCGGCTCTGGTCTTTCATCCTCTCCTCCTCGCGGCCCCGGCAATGGCGTCGCCCACGATCGTCAGAAATCAGTCTCCGAGATGCCTGCTCCTCCCGCCCAGGCGGCTGCTATGAAGCCCAAGGCTCCCGAGCGACCCAAGCCGGATGCCTTCCAGGAACGCATTCTCAAGGGCGATTTCTACATGGACTGAGAAGCCCACGTCAGGAACGGCTACTACGACTGATGTTGACCATCATGCCATCGTAATAAGCCCCATCAAAGATGGCATTTCACTACAAGAACATGATTTTCGCCATATGGAAAACGAGCAAAAGATCATCAAGCGTTTCACAGATTCTGAGCGTCCTTATCCCTGTCTATTTTTTAAGCTGGGGAACACTTTCTATCGGCTCAACCCCACGTGGCGTTCGGTTGGTTGTGATGCAGCCCGGTTGCGGCTGCACACTGAGCGGGGAAGCTCCATACCACATGCACATGAGACTGTTGTCTCACATTTGATCACGGAAGCGGAATGCAACTGCAATTTCACGAGGAGTTTACAAACGGCATGGGGAATATGGAGGAGGACAATCGCAAATTGCAAGATTTCGGGTTCCAAAATAAGATTGGTCCGGAAAAGAACATGCCTGGCTATTGCTTGCGTCCCATCAGGAAATGTTGATGGTGTCAAGATCTCGACATGGATTCATGTCCGGCGTACGGAGAGGGGGAAAGGCTTCGGTATCGTTACATCGCTGGCTGTCACGCGGCGATAGCTTTGGGTTGAGGACGGGCTTGTACCGACGGCCGGACAGACTGAAAGTGGGTGGAAGCATGGATTTTGCGTTTTATCAGGCGGCCGCGATAGGTACAGAGTTCACAACAGGCCGGACTTGGAAGAGGGGTTAAGTTGCGGGCACACAGCCCGGGCGAGAGGCGGATGAACGGTCGGCGACGAACGCCGAGCTTAGCTACCATGAGAAACACGCTCGGACCCGAATTGAAAGTTTCGCGGTCCCTACCTAAAATCTTGATGTTATCATTCAGTGAGACCTCACGAAGCATGGCCAAATACGAGGGGTGAGTAATAATATGTAATGCGAATGTGTGCCTGTCGGGTCGCGGCAAGCAAACTTGTTAGACACGGGTGGTAAGCAGCCAAGGCATCCCCGAAAGACACAGCGTGGGATTAAACTGGGCCTCCATTCCGGATGGTCGGTATCTCGTTCCCATTCGCCGGGGACCAGGCTTGCAAGGTCTCACTAGCGGGCGGCGAATTTGCACGTACGTATAGGCACCGTAGGGCAGCAGGTGGACTCGGGGAGGCGGGTTGGTTCCACGGAGGCTTCTGTCATCACATTCCCCCACGTGAAGCCGTGGTTGGCAGTCCACCGCAGGTCCCGTCCTATCCGGGGGTGACGGAGAGTCATCGTCAACCAAACGCATTCCATTTGTAAGTCAAGGCAAGGCGTAGTTGGCATGTGAAGAAGTGGGTAGGTAACGAGTGGGGTGGTTGATGTATGTTGTGTGAATGATAATTGAGAGAAAATCTATCCTTTTTGTTCGCCTGCCCAAGCATCTATTCCTCGTACATAGGTATCTCGTATAAATAGCACATGCAAAAAAAAATAATAAACACAACGACATTGCTGAGATGGGTGGTGGAGTTTCGTGGGAGTGTAGAATTGGATGGTTTGCGAGAGCACAACTCAATTCCACTCACGAGCTCCCGAAACTCACTTGTGCTGTAGCGAGCGACCCTCGACTCCAATTCCTCTCTGTTTCCATCCGCCCATCCCCTCAGGACACTGGTTTTTCACCTTCCAAGAGAGATGGATGAAGCCTCTTGGATGAAGCTGGGTTCTGCAAACTTCGTCTCTTGTCCAGTCAGAGCAAAGTGCATGTACTCCTGCTCCCCAATTTTCCTCCTCTTGTGCCTGACTTATTCCAAAACCGCCCCCTGGGGAATGTCAGAAAGGTTAAACTTCTCATCTTTCCCCTGGCGGAGCCCGAGGTGTTCCAACATTCCCTCTGCTCCTCATTCTTTCCCCAGAGTTCCCCGGATCCGTCCTCGGCCGAAACTAAGATTCCGCCTTCCCATAGTACGGCAGTTTCATGTAGATGAAGGTTGGCGTTGTATAGACGAGTCGAGATTCTTTGGACGGGCTTCTTTGTGTGATGTTTCGGCTCCGAGTGTGTCTGCTTTACTTTCCCAAGTCCGAGCAGGTCTGGAAGTGTCGCTGGAAAGCTTAGCCAGAAAGGATGTGGGTCGGTCAGCAGTGGTATCGTGGTGTCTGTCATCGCTTTCGGAGTGTTCCGTAAACGAGTGAACCTTCCCGTTCCCCTTCTTGTCGGAAAGTTGAGGTGAGGATGAGACGGGGTCTGGAAGCAGAGCCCGGAGGTCGGTGCTAAGTGACAGCCGCATAAGCAAAATCCGACGTCGGACCCAGGGTGTCTCCATTACCCCGGCCGGATAGGCAAAGCCCGTCTGCCAGGTTCATCCCAAACCCCGAGCGTGAATGAACGCCGTCGCTCCCGCCGTATGTACGCGCATGAAGCAGTTGGTCGTCGGAGCGGCCTTTTGCCTGGAGGTGCGTTCCCGTGATTCGACACCTTTCCCGGTGTTTTCATTCACATGGGAAACATGGGCGGGCCAGATCCACCAGGCATCCCCTCAAAAATCTCCCCGAGCCCGCTCATCCCGCTCAACCACGGGTCCTGCGCCATAACATACCGCATCCCGTTGCTCAAGCTCCCTGGACTCGTCCCGAACCCCGTCGTGATCTCCTCGAGCGATAAATCATTCGTGAAGCCCGGATCGAGTCCGAAATCTTGTAAGTCGTTTGTCCAGACGGGATTCAGCCAGGGTGCCACTGAATTCGGCCCGGGTCCGGCTCCCGGTCCTGCTCCGCTTCCATCGCCCGGACCTGCAACTGTCGTCGCCGCCGTACCGCTCGACGCCGCTGTCCCTGGCCCGGAACCAGGTCCGTCCATCGGGGTAGGTGTCACGGCGCTCGGGTCGTAGAGGAAAGATTGGCGTGATGGAGGCGGGTTCCAGAGGATATTGTTCGTCGCGCCACCACCGCCGCCGCCGCCAGAACGATCATTTTGCGTGGCAATCTCTGACAGCAGGTGAAGAGGCGTGTTAGCGGCGGGATACTCCTGCATCGGCGGGTGCTGTTGCCCCGCATACACCCGTCGCTGCGCCTGGTGCTGCTGCTCTTCGGCGGCAGTGGAAGCAGGCGTCGCCTCCGGCCGCCGAGAAGACGACTGCGCAGCAGCAGAAGCCGGTGTCTCGGGCTGCGAATTCGAGGTCTTGAACCCAGCAGCAGCAGCTTCCGGCACGGGAACACCCATCGCAAGCCCCTTACTCTGCTTCAAGAACCAACTCCTCAACATGACCAACACAATCAAGAACTTAGCCGCAGGCCGACTTCGATCATCCGACGCGGCGGCGCGGAACTTTTCCAGCAGCGCGTCGAGGTAATACTCCACCTTCATGTTGTCCTTGTCAATCACCCTACCCAGCTCTGAACCGGGCGCCGTAGCGGAAAAGTACATTTTGATGAGGACCACGACGGCGTACGCCACGCGGACAAAGTTGAAGACGGGCAGGCAGCGGATGCTGGGCACCTCCATTGCTAAAAATGCCTCGAAGATGCCGTCAATGGCCGAGAGGCAGGCGGACAAGGCGTTGATGTGCGAGGTTGTCAGGGTCAGGTTCGTGAGCATGCCGTCCTTGAGGGTGGCTGTGTCAAAGGGCGGGCGGATGTCGTCCATTTGGGTGTGGAGGGCGATTTCGTGCATGTAGAGCGAGAGGACGTGGAAGGACATTTTGAGGGTTGCTTCATCAATAGTCGTCAGTCACAGCCTTATGCAACCGTCGTGAGTATAAATAGAGGGGGTGATAACTCACATTGCATTTCCTCCTTGGGAACGGAAGCACTATACTTCTCCAAATCCCTCTCCAGCATCCTCAGCGAATACTGCGTTCTCGAATCCGTAATATTTGGCACCACAGCCGGGTCATCCATGGAGAACTGTATCCCCACCTCCTCGGCAAGCCGATGCGTCCACACGAGGTGACAGAAATACTTATCCGACGGCGCCGCGTCCGCGCTCGTCTGCAGCGCCTCCATCGATTCGGCCATGAAACTCGTCCACCGCACCAGGTTCGGCCGGTGCAGCGCCATGGAGGTGTTCGCCGCCAAGAAATACGCGGCCAGCCACGCCCGCCGACACTCGCTCGTCGTCGGGTCCGGAGGCGGCGCCCTCTTGAACGGGTGGTTGCGCCACTGGTAAGGGATCTGCATCTTCCTGCCCGCCGTGCGCCGTCCCAGCCCGATATCCAGCGCCATCACGGCGCCAATATGCACAAGCTGGTAAAACTTGAGCTCCTCAAAGTGCTCCGGCGGCCAGTACCATATCACAGCGACCTGCAGCGCCTGCACAATCTCCAAACTCTTCTCGCCCGTGATGATAATCTTCTCGGCGAAAATCTGCATCAGCTCCTTAACCAGCCTCCGCTGCACGTTGGGGCTCTCGGAGCTCGACGCCGCCATGATGGCCAAGAAAAGCAGCGGCTTCGCCCT
The DNA here is from genome assembly GCF_030869305.1 of Colletotrichum tamarilloi. Classification (NCBI taxonomy): domain Eukaryota; kingdom Fungi; phylum Ascomycota; class Sordariomycetes; order Glomerellales; family Glomerellaceae; genus Colletotrichum; species Colletotrichum tamarilloi. The sequence goes on from NW_026849432.1 coordinate 37,694, forward strand.
CCTCGTCTCTTCTGCCGTCGCGCCGCGCGGGAACACTACCGCCGGCATGTGCGGTGCCATGAGCGTGTTGTACCGCTCAAACAGCTCCGCCGCTTTCTCCGCGCTCAGGATCCCGCGCTCCACGACGTCGGCGTAGTCGCTGCCCATGTGGATCGGCGGCGCCGGCCTGGCCCCGATTTGTCCCCCTTCCGGTATATCGCTGCCGCTCGGCGTATCGTCTCCGCGGTCTGAGTGTTTCCTCTTTTGCCCTGCTGCGGCTGAGGGCGGCGCCGGGAAGGTAATATGGTCGAACCGCCCCTTCTCCGCCGCGTGCGCCTCCTGCGGGTCGAGCCCTTCCACAGATAACCCCGTTCCAGCAACTGTACTTGAAGTCCATTCCCTCGCAAGACCGTGACCTCCCCAACCCTTATTATACGGATTCTCGTCCCTACCTGGCGTGGATAAGGCAGCATGCGCGCTCGTCGTCGTCGTCGCCACCGCAGGCGCGGCACCCGGCGCCGCGGAGCTTCCGCGGGCCTGCAAGCTCGCCGTCAACGCATCAATCTTCTTCTCCAGCTCCGCGACCCTCGAGTCGGTCTTCTTCTGCCTCTTGCGCGTCGGCATCGTCACGACGCAGTTCCTCCCTGCCTTCTTGCACCGCTTACATGGGCCCTCGGTATCGTTCGGATCGGGTTCGCATCGCACCTTGAGACCCCGACATGCCTCACATGCGCGCGGCCGCTTAGGGTCGTCGGGGTTTCCGCCGTGAATCGAATCGTGTTGTGGCGTCTCGCCATCGTGGCCCGAATGAGGCGTCTCGGGGGAGTCGGGGTGTTGCTGGTGGTGATGGTGTCCCTGGCCCTGGCCCTCGGAGCTTACTCCAGCGGCGGCGGCTGCGGCTTCGTCATCGTGGTAGGCGCCGGCAGCGCCTTGAGAGGTCCCGCTCATACCATTGCTGCCATTGTTAGAGGGCTCCGCGCTTCGTAGTGCTGGGTCGAGAACTGCGGCGCCGTGATCCATTTCGGGAGGAGCTTGGCGAGGTGCAGTGCTGAAAGCCAATATCAGATGATCGGTGACGGCGACAGAAAATACCGACCTTTGTTCGGCGGAGGGCGCGGAGAGTTGTGGCCGACGGCTGTGCGCCGACCTTTCCGTCACTAACAAATATTAGTCAGCGGCGAGGGCAGCAAGTATCAATCAAGTCGAAGGGCAATTCAATAGTGTCCTCACACTCCCGTCTCTACTTCGCAACAGGTCAATTCGTAGTTGTCACCCCTCAAAATGAGAACATGATTCATATAGATTTTCCCGCTGTTTAAGCTAAACTAGATATATAAAATGCCAAAGCCATACCTTCGCTGCATGCGATCCCGGAAACCATGAGACGAGGTGCCACTCGCAGCTCATCACCGTCAACGCCATGCTGAGGTCTGTGAAACAAAGCAAGCATAAGCCACCAAAAACCACATGGGTGACAACAGCGCCCTGAACAGCAGTGTTTCCTGTGTCCATATGATACAAACGTTATCCCTCGGACTCATTGGATGTTCCACTTTGCATCAGGCACTCCATGTCCAGCTCACTCCTACTTCGACTCGCGAATGTGAAACAATGGACAATTCAAAGAGGCTTGGGATTTGTAGGTGATGATCGGTATTAGATAGAAGTGGAGCGCTCGGCGCCGGTCCGGATTGGTGTGATATGTTCGGGTATATTGGCGCCATCATGTCGTCCATGCCTCTTGGGCTGGCATTAATAAATAAAACGTGAAGAAAAATATGCAAGGGATGGTATCAACGCTGCGTGTGAACGAGTGGGTATGTTTGCGTAATGAGGGAGTGAAAGTGAGGCCTAGAGCAACCAGACTCACGAGAGACGATGTAAGGCATCTCAGAATTGGGTCTCTTCTCGCAATCGACTCTTGGAACTTTGTGGGTTGAGGCCGACCACGTTACCCATAAAGATGGCGCTTTCGCGTCTCTTATGTTGGTCGTATCCTGAGGAACTGTTGTCGTAGCCGCGAGCCATTTGCTGGTAGTTGTTGTTCTGGTATCCTGATGGCATGTACTGAGGCTCATATGTTGTGCCACGGCCGACAGGATAATTTGGTGGCGGTGTGGGGGATTGCCGAGCACTCTGCAGGTCCTGGAGTAGAGGAGGGGGAGTGTTGCCGGTGCGTTGCTGGCCAGTCATGGCATCCATCAGTCTCTGGCGATGCGGTGATTGACTGGACCCCGCCGATGTGGAAGGACGCGCATGTTGAGAAGGGTCGTATGAAGGCCGGTTCGGAAGCCCATTGTTCATCGAGGGCAGGGAGCCTGATCTCTCTCGGCCCGTCTCTCCTTCGGCGAATGAAGACGGCAGCTCATACTGCTCGGGTTCCAGGCCGAAGATGCCAAAGTAGTTTTGCAACAGCAGGGCAAATACCGGTGCTGGGATGTTCAGAGTCGGAGAGAACACGATGCCGACGTTGCGGACCGTCATCTTGTTCATGTCTGCGTTGTTGATAATCTTGATCAAAAACGCGATCAGATACTTGAGTAGAGTGGCGTTTGCTTGGGGCAGCCTCTGAACCAATTCAGATACAGCGGCGATTTTGTCTCTTTGGTCGGTCATCTCCGTCACCGAGAGGAACTCGAGGTGGAGGTCCCGGGTGAGTATTGTTGTCGGAAGTTCACGGAGATACAACTTCAAGAGTGACGCCACAGCATGAATGTCGTAGTAAGTCTCGTCGGTAACGAGGTTGACATCGCCCTCTGTGTTAAAGCGCTCGCGAAGCTGCTTGATAACGACGTTTGAGCCGCTCAGGCGGAAAATGCCTTCCTCCAGAATTGCGTTCTTGGCGTCCAAGTATTGAATGCATCGATACACGACGGCGGGGAGAGGCACGTTCACATCAACAGGGTGGTTGTAGCGAACAGCTTCGGCCAAAGGAGCCCCAAAGGCTTGGCGAATGGGTCCCTGGTATCCGCCCTGGGGAGGTGTTGACGAGCCGCCTTCGCTTCCACCAAACAGAGAATCCTGGCCGTCAGACGACGATCTCGTCTTAGGGCCGAACCCGAAAAAGCTTCGCTTTTTCAGCTTCTTCTCCTCGTTGACGGGAACGCCAAGTCCTGCTCTATTTCCCCACTGCGCAGAGTCGGCAATGACCTGCATATCCCGTGGAGCGGAGATCATCATTGATGGCTGCGAAGACATTCCCATGGGTTCAACAGGGTGGCTATTCTCTGGCATATGTCCATGGTTTTTGGGGCGCGCAGGTCCGCCATGGTGGGGAAGATCGCCTTGAGATGTCGCATCGTATCTCACGCCTATGAGGCTGTCGGACTCAGTAGGCTGATGGTGGTGCTGGGAAGCGGTCTTCTTGTATCGCTGCTTCTTCTTTTCGGCACGCTCAGCTGCGCTAACATGTTGGCGATCTTGAGTCTGCTGCTTCGCGGCGTGGGCCTCATCTTCTTCCGGATCTTTATAATCAATCCATCTAAGTAAAGCGTCGACCCACTGGTCTCTTTCCCTGTCATTCTCGGCACAGAGAACGTGCTTCACATGACTGGTAGAATCCTTCTTCTTTGGCTCAAGAATTAGGAATGCATGACGGTACTGGTTGTCCATGTCATCTGAGTTGGCAGACGGTTGCGGTGACTGATTTTCGTTGCTCTGGGACTGTTTGCCGATCTGAGAGCTAGGAAGCTTGATGGTGCCCAAGTGTGCACCCCCGGGCGTTTCGTAGTACTTGAGATGCGGCCCATCGAGGACAAAGAAGCGGGCTTTCCAGCCACCAAAGTTCTTGCCTCGCTTGGTGAGATATCCGGTTCTGAATGGGCGACCGCCAGGACCAGTCTTGACTTTGGCTTCCGCCATGCTCTCCATCGAGCCGGCGTCGTCGGCGTTTGGTGGCAACGTGTGAGTCGACAGATACTTGCAGAGCTCAAGAGCACTAGCGGTATCCAAAGGAGTCTCCAGAAGCTCTTCCAGGTAGTGGTTGAGAGCGATTCGCCGCGCGTCGAGCTTAGCAGGCGCGTGGCCACTGAAGAGCGACCTCTCTGGGGTCTTCGCAGTGAAGGCTGGACACTGTTTCAACCTTTGGTCGAGCTTTGCTAGCGAAGCAGAGTCCTTCTCAACCCGCCAAAGCTCGCCCGGTTCGGAACGGGAGAAAATGGCAAGAGTAAACACCGGATCCTCTTCCAGTTGTGTCAAAGACATCAAACTTGCCCGAGATGGTTTCATGCGCGAGGACGCAACCTTCACCTTAATATTCGGCAAGACGTTTGGAGGCAGGAGCAGATCAGGGTATTCCTCAGTGGTGAATCCCTTGAAGATGCGACCACGCTCAGTCGGACTGCCACGGCTCTTCTCGCTGGCTGAATCCCATCCCTTCTTGACAATGTTCAGAGGTTGAGGACTCTTGAGAACCATAGGCTCTGGGCCGGATGGTGTTTGGAGAGAGTGGCCTGGTGGGAGAGGGATCGGCTGGCGAGGTGGCCGTGGCGACAAGGGCGCGGCAGGAAATGAAGAAACACTGGGCGCAGGGCTATCAGATGATGACAGACCGCCCATCGGACGCGGGCTTGATGGTAACCCGGGGCTCAGCAAGGGAGCTTCGAGAGTAGTTGCATTCAGAACTGAGCCTAGAGAAGCTGGGATATTCTCACGCTGCATCCTCTTCGGAGGGCTTGGTGGCAAGCCCGTTGGGGCCTCAGGAATGCCCTCAGTCGGCGAGGTAGTTTGACTCTGTGGTGTGCTCTTCTTGGATAAGCTTCTCCTCTCCGCCTCTTGAATGGCCAAGATTTCCCGGTCCTGGTCGTCCTCTTCGCGTGTCCTACGGCGACCGCGTTGCTCAGTGAGGATTTCGTCCACCTCTAAAATGTCGTCAAAGTCGGAGTCAGAGTCATCGTCCTCAGCAGCTGGTTGAGATTGACTCTGGAGCTGCAGAGGAGCTGGGGGAGGCTTCCGCGGTGGTGGGGCAGGAAACTGTGAAATACCCTCGCTGGCTGCCGATGCTGGCTCTGGTACTCCAGGAGGCTTAGGTGGAGGCATGCTTGGCGGCTGGCTCGGTAGACTTCGGGATGGTGGAAGACCGAAATTCAGAGGAAGATCCATGATTTGCTCGTCCTCATGCTCCCTCCGTGCCGCTTCTGCTGCTTGTTCCTCGGCATCATGGTTGTACTGATCATAGGCGTGCTCATGTGCTTTGGGCATCTCGTGAGACGGGTCTAGTAGAGCACCAACTGCTGATGGAGGGCCGTTGGGCTGGTCGGCGGGAGGTGTGATCGGGTAGGGGGCCATGGCCATATCCACGGGTGAGTGCTTCTGGCTGTCAGAGTCTAGAGTTGGCGAGTCCGGTGCAACGACTTGTCGCTCCTTTGGAGCGCTGACGTCGACTGTCGGTATTCCTCTGCTAACGGGCATCTTGAGGACCTTGCTGCTAGTTTTCGATCCGTCTGCCCCTGTCAATTCCGGTATTGACATGACTTCTTTCAATTTCTTTCGGTACTTCTCCTTGTCTTTCAAGGCTCGTTCCAAGTCTTTGTTGAGGCCCAAAATCATGGCTCTCTGCTTGTCGACTAAGCGCCATAACTGCGCGTTCTGTTGCGATTGCGAGTTCTTCTCTTTCAATAGGTACTGGATCACCGCTTCCGGGCTGCCTGCAGTCTTGATCAATCCCTCAATGTCTGTGGGATCAGACTGACTACCAGCTGCGCCTCTGTGCGGCTGTGACTTTGTGGAGATGGCTGAAATAGCAGAGTCCATGGAGGAGTTCCGCGGCGCTCCTTTGCTCTGTTTGCCCCGCGATGCAGCGGCCAATCCTCCGGAAGAAGACATTGGAGATCGGAGGGGGCCTGCGAGAGGCCTAGATATCAAGACAGGTTCGGAAGCGCTTCGGTTATCATTCGTAGGGAGCGGTGATATTCTCGGTCTACTGTGACTGTTTCGTCTGTCAGCTGTGTAACGTATGGCGACGCAGGGAGCAACTAGAGATGGTCAAATCGGGAGGAGGCGACGAGACACACACGTACCGTAGTGTGCTGCGTTCGGGCGTGGATGAGCAGGACGAATCGCTTTGATAATATGTCTGCGGTTCTCCCGAAAGATCTACTGGAGAGCGGAAATCGTCGGTTGGCGTCGTGACTATGTCTGGGACAGTTCGAGAACGGTGGGTATGAAATCTTGCCCCGGGTGGGAAGAAAGATGACGATCGAGGAGAGAAAGGGCTCGTCGGCGAAGAAATGGCGGTACTCTCGTGGAGGGGACTGGGTATCGGGCGCCGAGGGGATCTATAGGGTGGAGGAGGGCATCAGTCAATATGCTGCCAGGCCAGAGCCGTGGATCCAAGTCCCACAATAAAGTAGGAAAGATGGTAAGGCAGCTAGAGAGTCGGCGTTGAGCGAAAAGTCAAAATTAAGAAGAGTCGCGGGCCGCCAAGACAAGCACACGATATCCTCGCAGGCCGGGGATCGAGGTAGAGAGAAGTTGCGTTCTCTTTCTCTCCCTCTGCGGTTGGAGTTCGGTGGTGGGCGGAGGCGTGGGTAGACAAGCGAGCGAGTCGCAGGACTGTTTATCCAGCGGGCGTGGAAAAGTCAAGGCAAGGTGGTAGGGTCAGGGAGGAGAAAGAAGCAGCAACAGCAGCGGCAGCAGTAAGAAAAAGCAAGGCACAGAGAGAGAGCAACCAGAGCGAAGCAGAGCAGAGCAAAGAGTGGACCGTTACTCGTTTGGTAATCAGAGCCAGTGGAGGCCTAGTGGAACGTACCTTGGAGATGGAGTAAGAAGAGGGCTGGTCGCACTGCTAGGAGTGTGACTGGCAGCGGTAGCGGTAGCGATGCTTGTATTGGCGGTGGTGGTGCTGTTGTTGCTGATGCTTGCAGGATCGGATGCTGGGATCAAGAGGCCTGTCGTGGGGCCATCCTTGGAAGAAGGGGAGTAAGAGGAGACGTCTGCGACCTGCAGCCGGTGAAGAGGATGTTTTTGGTGAGGGAGGCGAGGGTGATGATGAGCAACGGGGGCGACAGCAGAACGACGTGGAGCAGCATCAGCAGCAGCATCAGCAGCAGAAGCAACGGCCGGAGCAGAAGCAGAAGCGGATGCGTCAACGGGAAGTCCAGACGTGGAAGTCGTACCAGAAGCATCAGGATCTGAAGTTGAGCCCTGGGCACTCTGAGTCTGGAGCGCAAGCTGCGACATGGTGGGCAATGCGACGGAAAGACAACTGGCCGGCGGCCCAACTAGGGGTGTGTGCAGGGTCAGAGCTTAACGAAGGACAACCTCGCAGCGGTTTCGAGATGCCTGGGTAACCCCGACTGCCGTTGCATGTAGACCGGCCTCTTTCTAGACGGGATGCAAATTGCAGTGTAGGTATTTTATTTTTGTTTCTCGGGAGCGAGCGAATCCAGCCGGGAAGGGACGCGGACGGAGAGCGGAGCCGAGGGGCCAGTCGTGCAAGGACTAGCCGAAGCAGACCAGAGTCGACTCTGATCTGTTCTAATGCAGATAGGTAGCCAGTCGCAAAGGCCGATTTTTGGCTCTGCTGGGTTGGGTTTTGGAGGTTGAGGTTGTCGTCACGGGTCGTTGTAGTATTGCAGGGCGAGCAGGACGTAAGACGAGGATGTGGAAGGACGAAGAAGAGGTTGTATCTTGGACGTGGGCCAGAGCAGAGCACAGTAGATCAGATGAATTGCGTCCTTCAGGTCCCAAGGGAGGGATAGGAGGCCCGTCTCGCGGTGCCGGATATGCTTTGTGAAAGGAATGCTGCCAGCCGGGCGTGGATGAGACAAGTGCCCGTTGTCTTGGGTAGGCGTGCGCGTGTGCGTGTATGTATGTGTGTGTATTTGTGTGTGTGTGGTGTTGTGACGGGGGGCGATGCTGGACGAGAGGACCATTGGCTGGCACAGACGCAGAAAGAGAGCGAAAGAAGCAACTCGGCTATGGACGATTTGGCATCCGTGAGGTGAGGCCAGAAGCAAAGAGACGGGAGGATGTGGCCGTTGGGGTGGCCGAAGTGTAGGTTTTCCGATGAACAATGCAGTGCAATGCAACGCGAATGATGGTGGGCTAGGCCGGACAGACCCAGCTTCAGAGTCGACCAGCGTTGAAGGGGAAAGGATTTGGTGTTGTGGTGTTGTGGTGTTTTGATCAAAGAACCCCCTTATTTCCTGTCTTGCCGCTTCCAGCAACTAGCAAAGGGAGGCTGATCCGTGGTGCTGTTCGTGGCAGAGGAGGGTAGCATTCGAGTCGACCGTCAATAAAATTAGCGGAGAGCCTAGAAGTCTGGATAAGAAGATCAGAATATCATCTGTATGGCAGTAGTCCATTCAACTAGTCGAGCGTGTCTGTCGCCAAATATCCATTCCAAAATAATCCAGGGCAGGTCGGCAGCGGCATTCGCAACCGAACCTTAACAGGAGAGGGAGACGGGGAGGAGAGGAACGTACATCTGAAGGTTAAACAGGGTGCCGGGGAATAAGTGGCCGGCCGATGGTGGTGGTGGTGGTAGTACCTCGAAGCGTGAGTAATGGAGGTATCTTTGCACCACCGATACCCCGATAAGGTACTTGGAAGCCACAGGGGCCAATGACAATCAAATAGTCGTAGCAGCAGGATGCGTGGACTGTGAATTGGCTGCAGGTGGTGCAGTCCCCTGTTGCTGCTGCTGTACGTTCCTGGTCGTGTGGGTGGGTTCGTGGTTCTTGGAGTCTGCATCTGCCGCTGCAAGGTGTGGCCAGAAAGGGAAGGATGCAGTTGGGATATGGAATAGTCTGTCCTCCGTGATAACCATACGCTGGTAGGTCTCCTGAGGGCCTTCGAAGTTCCGTCCGTTCAGGGGCCGACTCGGGGAAGAGGAGCGAGGATGAGAATGTCGGAAAGAATGCGAGCGTGGCGGGACGTATAGACGTGGACGTGGGGAGGAGATGAAGAGGAGGAGGCAGAAGAGATTGGATTGACAATGGCCACTGGCCACTGGCAAGCCGCAAAAGAGATGCGATGCACCATCAGCATTGACCTCTGGGGTTCATTTTGCATCCCGTTGTTGGTCATCCGGATGATGGATCCCTCCCTTCCATCGTCCCCTCCCTCGAGGCTCCGTGGCACCGTGGCACCGTGGCTTCTCGACCTTTAACGTGCTGGCTAGCATCGGAGCAATTGCTGTATCCTCCCCGATAGTTGTATCCCTTTGGAGCCTTTGGCCCCCACGGTGGGCGGGAATGACGGTGCTCCATACACGTGCCACTATCATTTTAAAGCGATACTTGGTGCGGGGGCCTCGAAGACACGCTGCATAGAATGATGCTACAGCATGAAAGTCTGGTAGCGAAGAAAGTATTCGCCTGTTAACCCTGTCAGCCATTGCCTCTAGTTCGCATACTAAGGGTGATTTGGTCATTTAGTGTTGGACTCTTAAGGTTGTGAGAAACGTCTTCATCTCCCAGGGCAGCCGGTCTGCCGCTGGTGTGTCAATGGCGAAACCGTCATCCTAGATTTGTTGTTTGTCGTCCGTAGTCTTACCGCCATGATGACTTTGATGGCGCTCTGGACCTTTGCCTCAGTAAATTAAGTCGTAAACAAGGGGACTGTTCATACGTATTTTGCTGGTTTTTCTCTTGCGGGTAAGAAATAAACTGAGGTTTGCTCAAGTCACCAGCATGTTGAAAGTGCTTAGGCTTACATAAGGCTGTTTCCAAGGTACCTGCGTGCCTGCCTACCTTGCCTTGCCGTACCCTGCCTTTTAGTGCGGGCAGTTGCTCCTTCACGATATCACCTTCCTTTCGGGTTTATGCAATTCACTCTAGAAAGTGCCGACCTCCCTACCTTGGTAGATTGTTCTTTCCGCAATAGACAACGGGACTGAATGTAGCAAGAGGTGCCTTCCATTGCTCCTGCATGTGCCCAAGTAGGTTGACGAATTATTACCTAAGGTACTAGAGACACTGCGAGGCACTTCTTTCTATCCTGCCTTCCTGCAGGACATGAGGCATCCCAAGGTTCCTTACCCTACTTATGGTCCTGATGTAAGTCCTCCAATCTTCATGCTTCGTGTTTTTTTTGCATCGACTTCAATCTCCGACCACGTCTGATTCCCTGCCTCTTTATTTTTGGTTTCACTCCCTTCGTCCAGGCCGACTGAACCAGCAAACCGGCACCACTAGGTGCCGTAGGAACCTTACCAACACGGGCACTCACGGTTTCCCACGTCAGCCACGTGTGCAGCAGCAGCAGCGGCATGTTGAGCTGGCGAGATTTGGCCCCAAGGCATCCTCAGACTCCATCCCACACGTCCGCCCCGCGCCCTTAGAGACTTGCTATGCCAATCTCAAGTTTTGGTTCTCGATCCCGACTCGTTAATCTCTTCCTACCCCGACGGCCTTTCCACAACTACGGTCCACGGTATCTGTCTATCTATGGAGAACAGGTCGGTCACGACCAGATGTCACTGGTTACTCAAGCTTCATGTATCAAAGAGGGCTGGAACTCTCCGACTCCCATTAACCTTTGACGTATGGACCAACCCAGACCGTGGTCTTGACCGCTCGGCTCCGGAAAGTACCTCGCCCTTCACGACACTACACAACCCTCAAATTCATCCAATAACCTGCCAGACACTCAGCAGCCAATATCAGCAACATATTGTCGTTGCGTAATGTCCCGAATGTCCCGCACCGCTGGCGAGTGGCCACAGGTCATCTTGCCTCTCTCCCGAAACACCGGCTTTCTTGAAACATGTCAGTCACGAGTCCGCGTACGACAAACAAATCTACGTATTACAGATCAGTACGGAGCACACACGCCAATTGGCTGGTGGCATTTGGCTCTTTGCGCTTCCCCGCCGTCGTCACCCACAGCAGCTCTTCCCAAGCTTCATCAGCATCGCAAGGTTCGAGTCGCCTTGTCATCCGGCTCCATCCTCCTTCAGACATCTCTACATCTTCCACACCGTGCACCGATGCTCCTTCTCGGCACTTGAAGAGACTTGAGTCTTCGAGCTGGCCAACGACACTCACTCACGAGTCATACTGTTCAACGACTAGGAATCAAGCTGTCCCCTACAAAGTACACGATCAAAACATCTCCAGTTCTCCTACGGACATGCTTCCTCCACCACATCCATGCATGCATGGCACGGGTGCCGTAGCGCTGTGGGCCACTTTCACACACCCCAGATTCCTAACGCCACGACCCAAGGCCTTAATTAATCTCAGGGCCAGGGGTCTCTGCTCAGTTTGCTCCAATCATACCCCTGCGTTCTTCGTCTTCCTGGTTTTCGTCCCTCTTTGAGGTCCTCAAGTCCCAGACATTTGATGCCTCCACTTCAAAAACAGCACTTCCACTTCCAAGACCAGGGCTAGGGACGGGAAAGTGGCCCAAGCGGTGTTCTGAGTCTGGACCAGCCAGGATCGAATGCCCGTCACGTCAATACAGAGAAAAAGAGAACGTACCTATGGGCACTTGAAATGGGATCCATTCGAAACTGGGATCCTCGCCAGTCACGGTCGTCCAGCAAATGCTATCCACGTCCCCCGTTTGCTGTCACATTTGAGATGCTATTCGCGGCGCGTCCACAGCATTCACTCGACGTGTCACGCCTTTATGGGAATGACAAACCCCACAGCGGCTTCATGCGCGAGCAGCTATCGGCTGGATTTTGTCCTTCTGCTGTTGCTTCAGACACTGTCTGCCACGTCGCGCGCTGTCCACCCACTGGGAATGTGGCACTGGGCTTTCGCCGTGATCTGGCTTTGCCCCCCTTGGCCTAGGCCTGTGGAATCCTACAATACAAAATAGAGTGGCTAGTCTTGTTAGGTATCTGGCCAGACTCGGTCTAGCACGTTTATGTGTCATGCAGGAGGTAGTACCGCTTCTGCAGGAACAGACTACAGGCACATCCTCCGCCAGCAGGAATCGTGGAATTCGCACACTGAGCCGAGAGCCAAGGCGCCCGTACTTCGTACTGGCAGGCACCTTGGGTTGGGTTAACTATGACCGGACACATGCTGCACCGTCTTCTGCTCAGCCGTCACTTGCGGCAGTCATCACGGCATAGCTCTAGGGCGTTGCCTCAACTTCGACGCGAATAACCTGGAAGGACTGTTGTCAACCCAAGATCCCTCGAATCGACGGGCTAGATTTCTAGGAATACTCGCGGGATATTCACTTCTCGGAAGCATCCGTGGTCTCGTGTTACAAGACAGGAAACTCGTCGAGCCCCTTCAATCTCCAATCTCTTCCAGTTTTGTCGCCAATTGCACTCTTGGGAGTTCGAAGTGATCCTAGACTGTTGCGCAAGTCCGAACCCGAGCGCCTGAGAAAACACGGGACTATGCAGTCAAAGACCGCTCACTCCAGCACTCACCATGCCTTCGATGACTCGGGAGCAGTTCCTAACCAAGTCATGAGGTCACACAACGCAACTGGGCAATCGCTCGAGCCTCTCATCAGCACCTTTCAATTACATCTCATGGAACAGTCTAGGCTTTGGAAGTTCCCAAAGTTGAGACGCCGTTGAACTGCGGAACAAGCGGCTACTGATCCTCGTGTGCAGGCACTTTTTAAAGAAGCCACTGACATGATTGGCACATTGGCAACTGAGAGCTTCCCAGCCTACACAGAGTGAGTAAGTTGGGCAGTCCAGATTTACGTGAGAAAAGCGGTGTCTTTGCTGCAGCTTCTACTTCCACCGATGGCACTGAAAGGCCAGTGGATCAGAAGGGGGCCGTAGAGCAATCGGTCAGGTCGGCAATTTCCTTCGATCTGAACAGGCTCGATGTCCATCCGTAGGGGCAAACAAGCCGGTACTCGAGGGGCAAATACGGCGAATCGACAGACCCACTTAGAACCGGCATTCCGAATCAAAATGGCAAGATAATTCTCTTCAGGCCCCTAAGGCTCGCGGGCGCAGACCGTCAGTTCTTTTCCAGATCCGGAGAATCGTCCCCGGTCGTGTTGATAAAGTCGACATTACGGCCTTCAATCAGCCAACGAGAGAGCTCGGAGTGGGATGGAACATGCAACAGACGGCAGTGAAGAAAGCGGGCCCTTGGAGAGACCAGGCAGGTTGTGATCAGAGGCATCAGAAGTCGATGCCAATTTAAACCGCTGCAGCGGTGTAGACTACGGAGTACGGAGTATGGCCTACGAAAACCCTCTGGCGGCAGTGCAGCTATTCCCGACTGGTGCTGTGGGCGCGAACCAGATGCGAGTACCAGGAAACCCCCTCTCCAGCGTCGCTTTTTTCCTCAGCGCCTCAGCGGCCGTTGTTTCTGGATCCTGATGGCTGGTGGATCCAGCAATCTTAATCCATTTCCATGAGCACATTCGAACCACAGGCGCGAAAGCCCAGGAGCTCAAGGCGCGCAATGAGATCCCACACTACAATCCCGTGAAGTATGAATCGCCACGAGATCCATGTCTAGTACGACGAGACAACACCAGGAAAAGGAGCATGCATTGCGCTTGTCCTGACGTGCCTGGCTTGCACTCGCGAACGCCTCGAGACGCCTGCACGAACTCATGAGCCAGAAGCCGCTCTGAATGGGAGAGACAATTGGTGGCCTGTGCCAGCCGCCTCGGAAGCCAAGCGTTAGGATCGACAGAGCCAGCCAATCAAGCGTGGCGGGAGGGCAAGAGGACTTGGACCCTGAGAAAGACAGGTGGGAACTTGGGAGCTCGTTGCATTGCAAACTGGAATAGCCCCTCGTCCCATATGCGACCCAGGCGGAATGCCGTCAGGAATTACGATGCTGGTCTTGAATTCACTGCACACAGTCCTAGGGAGCAGCCAGAGCGTCAAACACAATATGCTACTTTGTCCCAGCATACGGGGTCATCTTGATACCACGCCAGACGGCAGCTCTAGACCAACCATTGTGCGGTTCAGATCTGCATTGCAGCCCATGTTCAAGGCGGCTTGGCCAAGCATCGGGAAGCTCCAGTTCCGCTGATGAAGCTGCCCGCTACTGCACCTCACCAGCTGCAGCTCGCTTTTTGTCATGGTCGTCCGTTGCTGCAGAACACAACAAGCGATTGTTTCGTTCATATGACAAACAGCCAGCTGCATGCGAGGGCTTTGAAGCCTCAGACTACGCCAAGTACCGTAATGACAGAAGATGATTTGGAAATGGAGAGGTTCTAGTGACCGAGAGAGTGCGAGACCACTATAATCCTTCATCAGCTGCAATCACCAAGCTCAACGAGGCCCTTCGTCCGAAATCTTAGCGTGCCATTCGCAGCCTTGTGTTTGATGACCTCAGCCTACGTGGGACTTTTGGCACACAAGCTGTTCTCTGTTCGCACCAAGAACATTTGAATTTCCTTGGGCCTTGTAAACCTCCACGATTTCAACAAGAAGATGGCGTCTTTGGGTCTCCAGTGGACCCGTGGAAGGTAAGCTTCTCTGCTTCAAAGTTCTGACTTTCTGATAAGTCATATTAAATTGGCTTTGGACATCCTCGCCCCTGGATCAAGCCTGGTGGCTTCAGACAGGCATGATTGACCAATACTGCCTATACCTGGGACAAGCCAATCAGCTCACAGGTGCTTGCTCTGCAGATGTATGTGATGGGGCCGCACAGCTACGTCGGCCGGGCCTATAGTGCGTACTGAAGCAATTCCTGACCCCTACCTCGGTAGGTTTCCATCAACTCCATCAACTCGATCCCCAGTCTACAAGAAGAGTTTCTAACATTATCTTCAGTCGACAGCCCAGTATGAAAACGGGAAAACTCCTGTGTATCGTCAAGAGGGAATCATTGCCTTTCGATATCTTTAGACGACAAATTTCAAGCAACTGCTCTGTGAACCAAGCCAGGATTACTCTACCAAAAGCAATACGGATTCGGTTGACATCCCGACCCCTCAACCTCCCGGGGTCGAATAAACTTGGGACGAAGTCCGCTAGAAGGAAGGTCGGAATTCCGTCAGCTGTGCAGCAGATCAACTCATCAACCTCGTCCTGCAATTCGGGCTATAGCCATCCCATCCAATGACGACTCGGTATTGTCCCGCAAAGTGCGGTGAAACACCAAATCAGTCGCTCCCATGACCGCCAGCCATCTTCAGCCTGAAGTCTAGCCGGCGTCGCGGGCATGTTTCAGATGCGCCATCAATCTGAGGGGGAGGGAAAGCTTCTCGTCGCAGATTTTCTCGCTTCACCACCAAGACCGCTTCAGCTAGACTAGACGAAGACACACAGCACGACTATGAAGAAAACTCATGTGAGCATGTCGATCCCAGTTCATGCGCACTCCTCCTCTCTCTTCCGCTCGCGGAAGAGGAGGGAGCGATTCAAGGCAAACATCGTAGGACCACCGCTGTAGCCTGTCAGACACGTTGCGGAAGTTGAGATGATGGGTCCTGGCAATCAGACGGTCCTCCAGTCCCCGGCTCCCAGATTCCGTCGGTGAGATGGATGGGCCGGCTTCATTGGGCGCAGGACGTTCCCAGACCGAGCCTGCCATTCTCCTACTCGTTGACGCTGTCACGAAGTGTCACTTGTCGCAGACGAAATGCGCCAGGAACATGCCGGCTAGCCACCGTTGTGCATTGCGGTTTGCTCACTATGCCAACTATCGCCATGCGAAGCGATGTTCGCCACGCTCGATGCACACGACTAAACAACCCGAACTTGATGGTCGAGGCGAACCCCTCGAGTCACGATCGAATTCATCGGCAAGGAAACGGCCTCCAATGCAAGCTTTCGTTTTCCCATATCGTCTCTTGAAAGGAAGAGGGAGACGATCCCCCATATGAGACGCGGAGCCCCATGCCGTTTCAACCATGGGAGCGATCCACAATGTTCAGCTGACAACCGCGACGAGCTAGCCTGTCTCGCCATGTTACGAATGAGATGCCTCGTTCGATGATGGCCTCCATGTCACTTAAGCGCATCTGATCATGCCGTCTCAAGATCCGGCTCATCAGCCCATCGAGGTACGGCTGGATGATGATGGGAACCCAGGCCACCTTGATCCTCAACCAGACCTTCTGCTTATCCAGGTGCACCACGTTGGTCTGGTCGGAGACCGTGGGGTTCCGGATCGGGTCCAGTCCGCGGATAAGAGGTTCCGGGACGGGGCCGATCAATCGGCGCCAGTGCCGTTCAACGACGGTCTCCCGGACGCTCTACCCGCTCTCACCTGCGTCCGCATAGCTTTGATCGATGCCTGTGACCTCGATATTGTACGGCAGGTTGATGGTCCAATGCTGCGTCGCTTCCTATCGATGTCGGCGCCAGTCTGTTTGGACATCTGCATCTATCGTCCAGCACACTTCCACAGGTCCTCCAAGTAAGGAAATCAAACCCTGCCGCACTGCCGTCAAATGATATCAGGTATCGAAGACCACATCTTGCCTACGTCGTATATACAGCCCAGACTAGATCAAGTGATCCTCCTATGGCCAAGTCAACCAAGCAACGAGTTCCACTTTGGTCTCCGCCTTCTGCGCAGTAATCTTCGGGGCCGCCGCTGCAGTGCTACGGAGCCCGCGTCCACCGAGAAATTTCCACACTCTTCTTTGGGAGGGCGCATTCGTTCTCATTCATCTGCTCCGATTCCGCCTGCTCGACAGTGAAGATCGTTTTTTGAGCAGCGAAAGAGGGGGAAGAGAGCCCCCACGTCTCAGTCTTGGCCGGCGTTGTCCGAGACGTCCTCGCCTTGGGTCATTACGGACCGTTTGGTATTGAGTTCAGCCCGCGACTTATGGGTATCTCAAGCTGACGGGGTACCCGTCATAGAAGGCATGCGCATGATCGCAATGATCTCAGCCTGACAAGTCACATGCAGTAGGCCTTAGGATCAACGCATTGGTGTTTGGATATTAGATCTGTAGCACTCGAATGTTGGGCTAGCTGTTGACGGGTTTCCCGAGGTAGTTGCGCGTTGACGCGACCAGACGAATGGGCCATCTTCAATACATCCTTGAAACTTCCACTTGAAGTTAGGAAGCAAGCCGAACTCCGGGTTCGACACTGCGACGCCAAGTCAATTTTGAAGCGAACCCCCGCGGCGTCATGGTCCACGAACACATGGAGACCAGGGCCGAGCCGATCCGAGCCTGGAAACTTCGTGATGTG
Source organism: Colletotrichum tamarilloi (assembly GCF_030869305.1). Classification (NCBI taxonomy): domain Eukaryota; kingdom Fungi; phylum Ascomycota; class Sordariomycetes; order Glomerellales; family Glomerellaceae; genus Colletotrichum; species Colletotrichum tamarilloi. The sequence continues at coordinate 54,732 of NW_026849432.1, forward strand.
CTGCCATGGCCGATGGAGAACAGCGATCACTGCAGGATGACCGAAGTAGGCGTCCCGTCCTTCGAAATGGCAACCTTTCTTATCCCAGGAGGGATCATTTACTCGAGCTGGAGCGGCGAGGTTTCACACTCTATCGGAGTCGCGAACATGTTCGCTGCAGGGTTTGCGGGAAGGTTTTGGCAAGGGAGCACGCGATCAGAGACGATCGTGAGGTTCTTGGCCCTCCTGGGGTTCCGAGACAGTGGGCTGGGTCCTGTCAATCGAAGTTTGATGTTTATTGCCGCCCATCGATTGGCGAGACACTGACAGCTCGTCTGCGACTACGACCAAACTCCTTCAAGCACGATGCAGTGTTGCACCGTGAAGGGGAGAAGGGGGGAAACGCCTCAGAAAGATTTCGATGCGCTTGCGCAGAAACAAAGCCAAGCGGTTATATATAGCTTCAGCCCTGCCAACACGGACGGGGCCTGAAAAAACAGTCAAAATCGTGACACGGCGAAGAAGAAATGTAACCTCACGGGCCCGAAGAGACGGCGCTGCCCGGCTGCTTGCGGTTTGGCGTCGTCTCAGGAGCTGATGTAGATGCTCGAAACAGTGCGTTTCGGGACCTTCTCAAAATAGAGGAAGTGCGCAATTGATAGAGAGACGTCGAGACGCCAAAGAAGAACGTCTTACTCATTTACCCTGCTGAGAGTTCTTAAACTGCATATAGTCTATCGATATTATCTCAAATCACCATTCATCTTGCCTCACCTTTTTCTCCAAATCGCGCGACTTTTGAGACTCGTATTTTTTCAAGGCCGCGTCTCAATCAAGCGCCAAGTCGTTTGTCTTTGTATTGATTGTAAGCTCCCTTGTTATATCGTATGGCAATCTATTCATACTTTGTGTGGCTCTCTCTTGGACCACGTGCTCCTGCCATTGGAGTTCTCTTTCTTCTCGGATCGGTATCGTCGAATCGACTTACTCATCTACCCTGCTAAACCAATCTATCAACACATGCCAGGTCCACCGTCGCATCTCGATATATCGCAGCTCATTCATTCTATTCTGCCCACTGCCTAGTGCCCGGAGGTCCCTCTAGATGGAGAAAGAAATAGTGGATCGAATGCGAGCTTGAACGGTGAACCAACCTCTCAAGGCTTATTACGCGACGCCCGAGGCTCGCCGTCGAGAATGTCCGAGTATTTGTCCTATCCGTTCGACCGGGCTTTTCCGAGAACGGGATTGCCGAGTTCTAGATGATTCCCAGCTTGTGGTGATAGCTTCGACTCCGTGATGAAGGGTGGAAGTACCGCGGGCTGCACCACGTAGTGTCCAGGAGAGCACGAATGGTCAGGTCGCACACCTCTCTCGCCGCGTCGTCACAGTCCTGAATACGTAGTCGGTCAGATCCCCTGCGAGGTTGACGTTAGCGAGAAGAATTACACGGTAAGTCTGCGTCGCGGTAGAGGCGGAAAGGTCGCCCTGCCTCTCCCGTCGCTGTGCTCGATCAATGTAATTCAACACGATATACCAGTCTCTCCAACATGATATTCCGTCGTTGAGATGGGATGCAAAACCGTATCCATCTCACGCGGCTCCAAGACGGATGGGGGAACATGGGTCCGTCCTATATTCCAAATTGAATCCTGGCCGTGATTCAAACGCGATGGGTGTCGCTGGATCCAGGCTCTCTGGTCTCCTTAGCGCATTGACGGTGGATGAATAGATACCTCACCCAACTGTTGGGAACCAGTAAATTGAGACAGAGCTCACTTGGTACAAGCCCAGTCCATAGACTTCACACATCCTTTCCCAGAGCCAGTCGGTAGCGTACAATTCGACTCACGTCTAACCTTGAATCATCGTCACAATCACAAGAATCAACATCTCACGAGTAGTGTCGACCACGGGTGATAAACATGACAAAGAGACGCCTCGCCCACACTGTTTAGTAGCTAGTGACTCAGACGGAGTGAGCTTCGTGCGAGCCATGAATTCTACACGCCGTATCATATAGGGGTTGAGTGAGTTGGTCGCATGCAAGGCCAGTCTTGAAGTGTAGACATTAGCCTCAGTTCGAGAGCGTCAAAGGAACTAGTCAAGAGGACGCAACAGGAATATGCAATTGTAAGAGCGGCCGTCATTTCAGAATATCATCATACGTTTCTCTCTATCATGACATATATCCCAGCACTGCTTTCGCTAGTCATCGCTTTCCAAAACTAAATCCCAGATATCAAGTCATAAATATGAAAAAGATTCCATCCCAACGGCGTCGCACCGTCTCATCGTATCAAGAAACCTGGTAACACCGCGAGATCAAAACCGCTTAAATCATCGCCAGACATGTATCAAATCAAACAAATAACCTCCCAAATAATATTCCAAACATTCAATCCAAACATTCAATCCAAACACACAGTACCTGAAAACAAGGCCCGAGTCAAAGCACAACGACCAAGGCTTCACCGCCTGTAGCTGTAGTCGTTGTACTCTCTCTCCCTCCTCCGGTCGGAGATGGTCACCCTCATCCTCTCCTCTTCAGGGGGCGGCGGCGGCGGCAGCATCCTGGGCGGCGAGTATCTTCTACCCTCGACGTAGCGGAACGTCTCGTACCGCGGCTCAACGGGGACGGGGACGGGGTAGGGCACCCGGACGGGCACGAGCTTCTCCCGCTCAACGTACACCTCTCTGATATCCCTCTCCCTGTCGCGGCTGCCTCTCCGCGAGTGGCTGTGGCTCCTCGACCGGCTGCTCCTGCTCGACTTGCTGCTCTTCACCGAAGGCTCGACGTCAACTGCGATGACCTCGATGGGTGGCAGGGGCTCCGGAACGACAACGGGTGGCGGCGGCGGCGGAGGCGGGAGGGGTAGAACGACAGGCGGTGGGGGAGGAGGAGGAGGCTTGACAATCACGGGCGGCGGCGGGGCGGGCTTGACGATGATGGGAGGCGGGGTGGGCTCGCGAGCCGGGATGAATGTGGTCTTCTTTGTGCGGACCGTGACGGCGCCGTTGGTGGGAGGTTCGAGATAGAGGCGCTTCTTTGCGCCGTGGTGATGGTGGTGGCGGTGATGGTGGTGATACTCGTAGTATTCCTTTGACGAGGCTGTACGATGCATGGTTAGTCATTTGTGCTTATGTAGACCTGGCGCGAACGTTGCGACAAACGTTGTCGTCAGGTATTTTGGGGCTTACTCGTACCCATTTTGGACGGCTGGATTCGTGCCAAGGGGATTTTTGAACGTATAGATGTTTCTTGACTGTGCGCCTTTTCGGTGGCCTACACTTTTTTCGGTGCGAGGGTCGTGATGCCGAGAGGGAAAGTTGGTTGGAGGTTGGTTATTTTGGGTTGGTTTTGAGTTGCGGGTAGACGCAGGATGCGTCGTGGACCCGAGGATGGGATGAGGTGTTACGTGTGTTGCGTGTTGCGACCCGAGGGATGTGCGAGATGCGATATGCGGGAATGCGATCCGCTAGACGACCGTTTTTTGCAACACAAGTGATGTGCAGAGCGCAAAGACCGGGTGAGGGAAAATCAGATGTTGATCACCTGGCGCGGGGTGGGCTGGCCTTTTCCTCTACACTACCTAATGTCGGTAGGCACAAAAAGGGAGCCAGTGGCGAACGAACGGGTGGGAGAGAAGAAGGCGTTGGAGCTAAGTAAAGGTGTCGCGGTGTCAAATGTCGGTAAGCCAGCGGCGGCGGCGGGTTGTAGTTATGATTGTGGTTGTGGTGGGAATGAGAAGAACAGGACGAGTCCCTTTCGTCTGGAGTGTTGGCGGGCGGGAGATGCGCTATTCATATAACACTCATCCCACACCAACAACGAAGAGTCTAGGCTCTCTGGCTCGGCTGCAAGGAAGGTATGTATGTATGCACGGGGGTGGGAAGGAAGGGGAAGGGGAAGGGACGGGGAGTTGGCAGATGGCAGGTTGAATCAAGGTCCTCGTCGCTTCCGTAGAAGGGGGGAGGGGTGACTGGATTGGGCCTGCCTACCTACCTGCCTGCCTGGCAGTTGCCCCTCCTTCTGCAAACCAACTAATGGGAAAACACCAAGAAATTGGCCTGTGAGAGAGTTGCGCTGCGGTATTATCATGCACCACCTCTCACCCTTCTCAGCTTGGTTGGTTGGGTGTGTGTCAGCCCAAGATCAAAACCGCCCACTGCCCAGCGGGAAGGGGACATCCACGCAGGCCAGGCTGCCTTGCATCCATCTTCCCCCTTCAACTACTCCGTCCACTCGGGTTCAGCTATCCGTACTAAGCCACAACCAAGCCAGAGAAGCAAACCCGCATAACAAGCACATGGACGACGAAGCTACGAATTACACTGCAGCACTCCGTAAAAGCCCACAGTAGATCCGGGACGGGAGCGCCGAGATGCTACATAGATGGACGCACGTACGGGCACGCAAGAGTGGATGTGAGCATGCACGGGTATGGAGAAGTATTAACCCCAAAGAACAGAGAACGGATATTCGAGAAGAGAGAGAGAGGCGCACGCAAAACACAGCCTGGACGTGTGTTGCTTGACATGCAGATGGATACTGTATACAATCATTCATTGGGTGAAATGGTATCTAGAGCCAAGGTACTGTGCAGCAACAACTCCAATTCCAAAACTCCAGATGGACTACCTCATGCGATTCCAACCTTTTTGCACCAGTGTCAAGTTCAACCCAACCCATCCAAAACATCCCATCACTTCCTTCCTTTCCCTTCCCTTCCGCTCCCCTCCCTCCTCTTTCCTGCCCGTTCCTTAGTACCACAGATGCACCTGCCATGGGAAGTTCTCCCGCCCTCCATTCCGTCTTCTGGTCTGGGACTTGGGAGGGGAGGTGGTCGGCTGTCACCTGGCACCTTCCTTCCCATCGTGTGGCAGACAAGGGTGCGCCATTGGGCAATTGAGGCCTTATGACGCCAGCGGGCACGTCACGCCAGAAATTGGGAAAATCAAGTTGTAAAACCCCGAGGCGGTCGACCATCGGTACGTACACTCGAACATTGACCGGCACCACTGGGCACGCGGCACGTCCACTCCCTCCTCCCGGCCTCGGCCCCAAGTTCCCAACCACTCAGATGCTCAGAACAGAGGGAGTAGAGAGCTTCCTATCCAAACCTTCCAAAGAGCTAAGCTGTGCGCAACATGCTCCCTCCTTGATCGCAAAGCGCCGCACCAGCAATCACCAAAAGAGAAGGGCAGAGCTTCCAGACCACTCATTCGCTCGACTCACTGTAGCCGCCCTACATCTCCAGCTGCACTCTGCGCACTCTGCACTGCTTCACGGCGTCCGGCACCTGGTCCTGTCCATAACACGGAAAAATTGAAAATTCCAAGGATGTTATCGTAACTGTCATGTCGTCGTGCATGTCTCTCCGCGGCCCTATCATCAATAGCCCGCCCACAGATCCCAACAGGCTGGGGATGCCAGACCACAACCGGGGAATCTTCCAAAACGCTTCCATCCTTTGAGTTCTCAGCTCTCCCCCCCCCCCATCTCGGCCATATCTGGGCCATCTGGGGCCACCCCTGATCGTGGGGTTTGCAGGGCTGAGCTTGTCAGATTGGGTTCCGTGTGTGAGCTGGCAGTCGCACGTCTCCGCTCCATTATCCTTCTCGTCCCAACCTTCTTTTTTCTTCCCTCGCCCAAGCGTAGCGTCTGTGTCCGGCTCTGTTCGTCGGGCTGCAAAGGAGGCAACATTTCTCTCCGATCTACTTTCCCCTTCTGCAGGACAAGAGACCACCTTTCGATGCGTGTATGCCGGTAGACGAGTAGCGGAAGGGCTAGCTGGCCTCAAATCTCCGTTGGGCGCCATCCCACGATGCCAAGCCGATGAGCCAACACCCATCCCCAATCCATCGATCGTCCCCATCCTGCCGGCGTAAGACTGGCAGCCCAATCTTTGACGTGCCTTGGGTGAGTGTGTTCGGCGATTCGTGAAGCAGCCGGCAGTCGAAGAATCGACAATCTAGGCCCAACCACTTCCACAAAGAAGACCCTTGCACCCAGGGTCCTGGCGCCGGCTCGGGTGCCCCCGAGCTTCCTGGCTTCGATCCAAGGCAGTTGCACTTGTCAGACCAGGACCGTCATGTAGTGCAAAGTAGCTGGTGGTGTCGTGCTGTTGCCAGAGGCGTACCGCGGTATGCGTCCCGCAAACTCACGTCCGTTGGCTTCGTCGTCTGTCCAGCCGCCTCGTGAAGCTCTGCTTGGCCAACATTGGCCGACTATACACGGCCCGCGGAGCATTGATAACCTCGATACCGGCATGCTGCTGGTAGCTAGGCTTCTCGGACATGTCCCCGCCACTGTACGATGAAGCGGGAAATTGTGTGCCCAGTCTGTCGTCGCCTCGCACTTTTCTGAGCACCCAGTCGACGAGGTGTCCTATCTCGCCCATCCACCACAGACCCAGCACAATCGTTAAGATGGTGACGGGTATCGCGGTAGCCCAGTACAACCACTGCCCGGCCTCCATGTCTCGGATGTCGCTAGAGTTCATCCCGAAGACGCTCGAGACGGCGCTCAGAGGCAAAAAGATAATGGTGACAATAGTAAAGGCATAAATCGCCTGCTCTTGCCGGTCCTTGGTCACCGCGGCATTGTTGAGGTTCTAGTTCGACTCGTTAGCGTGCCCATCCCAGAATCTAAGATGTCACAAGCGGTCTCGAACAACTACTCACCGTCTGTTCCAAAACGTCAGCCTGTTCAGCATACTCTTCAAAGTCCCTGCTCCGCCGCTCAAGTAGCTGTGTGCACTCCGCCGCCAGGAGATCCCTGAAGCCAGCCGCGTCCGTGGACGGAAGCTTGTAAAAGTCGGACACCTCTGCACTGGCAGCCATGACCATGGGCTCCAGCAGCACCTGCACGTCTTCGTCATCGCCGGCGCCATGTCTGCCGCTGCTTCTACCCATCCGCAAATGAGGCTTGAGGGAAGCTGCTTCGCGGTAGTTGGCTGCGGCGACCTGAGTTCGAGCCGATCGGTGAAGCTTCGCTGCTGCGGATGAACCTTCTTGACGAGAGGCTAGGATAGAGCTAAAGACACTGTTTTGCGCTGCAATTGCGCGGTTAATCACGCTTAGTTCCTGGCGCAAGAAGTTGATTCGTTGCTGGTACGAGATGTCCGACTGCCCGTTTGCAATCTCGTTTTCCTGCCCGCAATGTCAGTGCATGATACAAAAGTAGATAGTCCACACACCACGAGTCACTCCAAACTTACCAATGATCTGAGATACTCTGAATAAGTGTCTGTAATTCCCGCATACTTTCCAGACGTGTTGGACAAGAGGCCGTAGCTGATCAGGGACACCACCTCGAGCGGGAGGACGGAAGACCGTTCCAGCAGATTAAGGCTTGACAGCCGTTCCATCATGTGCTTCATGCCGTTCTTGACCAGCGTGTCTGCCACCTCCAGATGGTCCTCCCACATGTGCGTTTCGTGACTCGCGTAGATCAGGCCCATGACCAGATGAAGCCAGGCTCGGATCAGCTCCAGCGGAACGTCGATATCCACCCGGTCTGTGGGTTCGGCATGGGACAGGATGCTCTTGAAGGCGATGACGGGGAGGGCCATTTGGCGCAGTGCTTTTCTGACCGTGGGGGCATTTGCGTAGACGGCTTCGCGACGTGTCTTGTCGAGGTTGTTCGGATGAGACTCGCCCTCGGTGGTCTCGGGCTGAGGAATCTGAAAGCCGTTAGCATCTAATAGGGGCTCATGAGACAAACAATAGCCTTACTCTGACCAAGTTCATCACGGCACCCCAAAACCTCTCCGTTGTCGGTCCATCAAACAATGGAGGCAAGAAGAAGCGGAATAAAGAATCAGCCGCGTTAAAAATATCAACACGCTCGTCATAATCTTGCTTCTTCCACAACTTCTTCGTATCCTGTATCTGCGCCCCCTGCTGCTCGAGATACTCAAACACTTCATTTCTCGTCGACATCTCAGCCTCCAGATACGCCCGCCGGTCTGACCCGTTGGTCTCAGCCGTCAGGAACTCCTCGACTTCGGACAGCTGTTTCTGAAGGACGATAAAGTTGGGACCTTCCATTGGGCTGGGCGATCTTGCTTCGTCCCAGCTGAATACGTGAAACATCTCGTTGGTCTTGTTGGACTGTCCCGGTGGGAAGCTCATCCGGTTTCCAGCTGAAGATCTAGGCAGCTGTAGGCCACCAGACGATTGCCCTACATTGCAGCTCAGGCCTTGTTTGATAGGTCTCAAAATGCCGCTTGGCGGTAATTGTGGTGGTGTGCTATAAGTTTATCAACCCAATGCTCTTATTGGAACGAGTTCACGGAGACTTACCATGTTTCCATGCTGATCACGACATTCCTGCGAGAGGTCCTGGCGAATTGAAGCACCTTCCACCAACGCGCTTCCGTCAAAAGACGACCGTTGAAGTGGAAACGGACCGCCTTTGGCCAGAAATCGGCAAAGTGCGCAATAAACGCAAACCAGGTTCTGCACTCCTCGAGAGGAAACGACCACATCACCGACTCGCCGTGCTGGATAAGTATTCGTCCCGTGTCTGCGCCCAAGGTCGGATCTCTCGCCGGCTCAGACGTCATCGTGACAGTCTCGCCGCGCAGGGCTTCTTCGTACATGGAACCGCAGGTGATGAGCAGCGAGTTATCCAGGACGATACACCACAGCTGTCGAATGTGGAAGCACATGTCTTTTCCTCCGTTTCCAATTTGCCGCGTCGCCTGGAGCATATCCCGTTTCTGCGAGTTCCTTGAGAACGCTAACTGCAGCAGCGTGAGGGGTGGGTATGCTCCCGGGTTTCCCGTGGCCAGGATTCCAGAATACTCTTCGAGTGAAAAGTACGGGATGCAGAGCCAAGTCACGGAACGCTTTCCTATCGCCGAGCCTTTGGCTTGGTCTCCTCCGCGTTGGAGGGGCAGTTCGAGGTGGCTGGGCTCCATGTGCTTGACCGTCGTGTCGCGAGAGGTGCGGATGGTCTTGGAGTAGTTTTTCCTCACATCGGAGAGCAGCTTGCGGATGTCATTTTGTTCCGACTCGGAGAGTGCGCGAGAAATCTCATTCTACTCAGAGTCAGCACTTGTCTCCTAAGATTGGTGGTTTGAGTAAAGACTTACAGTAAACTCGTCAAAGTTCATCATGTCTTGCTGTACATGCCTATAAGATGGTTAGCATTCCGAGGACACTAAAGAACACACACGCCACTTACAGCCATCTAAATAGCGATTGCCGCCTTCTCTTGGTGTCATAGACAACATCCAAAGCAGCCGAATGCACACCGCCCAGGACGCCCTCACCAGTGTACATTGACTGATACACATGAAGCGCCGTACTCAACGGCGGCTCCTCCCCTCTCAACGTAGAGTCATCCGAGAACGGGATATCCAAATCCGACCCATCGTCGTCTCTAGCCGGGTCGGACGACGAGCGCGCCGGGTCAAAGGCATACACCTTGCCCGACGTCTCCTCCAAATCGACCCAGTCCTCAACCTCCTCGACGGGAGTGAGGTACTCCTGGCCCGTGAAGTCTGGCGGCATCGGGAATCCGTCTAGGTCGAAGCTCTGCTCGTCCGACTCCGTGCCCTCGTTGGCGATGATGGACGGCACGGGTACGATTTCAGGTTCTTGCGGTGGTGACTGCTGCCTCGTCTGCATCTGCGCCTCTTCTGGTATCGCTGCAGGGAAGATGATGTTCTGCTGCTGGGTGTTTGTGGTGGTAGTGGCGGGCGTATCATACACCACGGGAACAGAAAGCGGCGTCTTGGCCCGTCTTCTGGGAGCATATGATTCCAGAGGTGACGTAAAGCGCTCAAGTGGTGATGATGTGAACCTCTCCAAAGGTGACTGGAATCGCACAAATGGCGAAACGACCCTCCGGCTCCTCTGACTCCGTTGACTACCCTGCCGTCCCGGGGCTCTGGGTGGCGGGGTGGGCGGCACAGGTTCGTAGATGGGATCCCCCTTGCGGAACTCCTCAATCAGCTGGACGAGGTGTGCCGTTTGAGCTTCTCTACTGCTGTACTGGCTCCTGAGGCTCTGGGCTGAGGCTCTGCTGCTGTTGCTGTAGGGGAAGAGGGACTGGCCTCCCCGTCGGCGAGGTTGGGGTGAAGGTTCGTACTGTGACATCGTGAAGGTTACCCTTCGCAAGAGCCGGGTATGATACTGTGGGTGGCCTTGCTGTTTCTGTGCCGTAGCACCGTGTAAAGTCTGTCGTTTTGGTGTAAGTGCCGTTTGGTGGGTTTTCCCTTGGACCCTGGTATTAATCGAGTGGTGATAATATTTTCTCCTTCTCCAAACGGCAAGGTGGTATTGGATATCCTTTAATTATCGATAGATTGCAAAATAAGCGAACGCCTCTTTAGATCGGCGGCGCCCCCGAAACCAAGATGCACCACTTATTAAATAGAATGCTTGCCATGACTGCCCAGTACTATGTAATAGCAGCAAATCACCATGGCAAAATGCAACCTACCCAGCCCGGCCGAAAAAGCCACCAGCCACCCGGTTGTTGCAACTCAAAGGAGGCAGGGCAGGGCCGACACTAAACACGGGGCCCGCAAGCGCCGTTGCCCATCACCTCAGTTACTGCCGTTACTGCCGTGGCGCCAGTCTGAGCGCTGGGCCGTTGGTGGCTTTTTGTGCCTTGTAGGGGGATGCCACGGCAGGTACAGAGGGCCGTGAGCCTGTGAAGGGCCAAGCAGACGCCAGGAACCGTCAACCACTGCAGGTTCCCACCCACGCCGCACAGAGGATGGAGACGGTAGAACACGTTAGCGGCGGTGGTTCTTGCCTTGCCCCGCCATCTTCAGCGGTGAAGACACGGGCCCGGGAGGCCCCAGCTTGCAAAATAAGGCTGATTGGCACTAAACGTGCTGGGCCCAGCCACTGCCGGGGCGACGATGCAGGTGGCTTCCCTGTAGCTCAGACAGACGCTCATCTCACCTCACTCTTAGCTTCTTCACTGAGTACCACATTCTTCATAGCCAGGATTGTCACATTCACGTCAAGTCACGCGTTGCTGGGTGTTGTGCTCAGATCTCTTATTATTAGTGTCTTCTTTTGAAGACGAGAGTGTCCGAGTTCTTTTGATGCATCCGAGTATCCGTAAACCGAGATCCCTCAACTCCAGACTTGTAAACCAGGGGGTATCGTGAAATGAACCTGTCTCAGAACCGGAAATCGAATGGGTATCTGCTTTTTCATAACCATAACCATAACCGTAACCGTAACCGTGGCTGACCATGCCAAGAGACGAAAAGTGAAAGTAGAGCCAGCAAGCAAGCTTCTTAGTCCATGGTGTCCACTGGGTGAATGGGTACCTCCTCCAAGGTCCCGTCGCATTCATACACCTCCAAACGTGATAGGAAAAGAAAGAAAAGCTGTCTGGTGCCGAAAAATCATGTCTCATCATCACTTCGCTTGAAGTACTCGTCCAGGAGGTCCAATCTGCGAGATGGTTTTGAGCAGGTCAAGTCATCTGTCCGTGTACTAGCTCTTGCCGCGGAGGATCAAGTAAAGTCGAAAGCCGCAATGATGGAGTGCCGTAATGGCAACAAAAGAAGCTCGTTGGTCAATGCCGAGAAACGAAGATTTCGCGTCCGTATTGCCAAAATGGAGTAATCCGATTTGAAGCATGGTAGCGAGAATATCGATGTCCCAAGTGAATCCCAAAGGTTGATGAGTATCCAGCAAAGGCAAGAAAGGGCTGTACCATCCAGGTAAGAAGAAACTCAAAGCTCGGTGCTTATTGGGTCAAGACTGCCATCTTAGCCAGTGAACGAGTAGCCGGGATCGATGCCAAAGCCAGAAAGACGACGGCACATCTCATCGACGGACTCCTGGTAGAACGGAACCATCGCGGGACCAGACAAGGCAGGACGCGAGGAAGGACCGGCAGGGTTAATGGGCTCTTCGTAGAAGAAGTGGCTCTCATCGATCTTCTCCTCAACCCACTCCATGTTCTCGTCAAAGATCTTGGGGAAGTCGGGAAGCAGACCCTCGTAGTAGAACTCCTCCCACTCGGAACGCCAGGGGAACGGAAGGCCCTCCCAGAGACTCTGAGTCAGCGGATTGAAGCTAGGCTGGCGCCGCAGAAAGGGGAGCACGACGGTCGCCACCTTGGCAAAAGCCACCTTCATGGGCTTGAGCTCCTCGTTGAGGGGGTTGTCGAGGTACAGATGGATAAGCGCCATCCGGAAGGGAACCTCGAATCCAGCCATCTTATTGAACTCTTTGATCTGGTAGTAGAAATACCGGCCGCAGAACGCGACGCGGTACATCTCGTACGCCTCCTCCATGTTGTCAAGCTGGCTCTTGAGCATTGACGAGACGCCGAAGCGGTACGCCGGGCCATAGAACATGACGTTGTTGATGACAGGACGGGTGTCCCAGATACAATCCCGGTTTATTCGGTGGCCGGGGAGATCTGCCAACATTCGAATTAGAGAATAATTGAGAAGGAAAGTCCCAACAGTTACTTACCACCGTTGTAGATGAAGAAGATGACCGGGCTGAGGTACGCCATCGCGCAGTCGCTCAGGTCGAGGTGAGTCTTGTCGTCCTGTTCATCAACCGAAAATATCAGAACATTGCAATCTTCCATCGAACCTTAATAGTAAACTTACCTCGTCGGCAGGAGGAAGGAGCCCCGCCAATTTGGTGGCCTCGGAGGTAATGATGTCGCGATGACATCCGATCATCGTGCCCTCACGGACATGGAGGAACAAGTTATGGGTCTCTCTTTTCAGGAGGAGCCTGGAGTAGGAAGAAGAAAGAAAAGTCAGCAATTTGTTTTACTTTTCCGCATCTTGATGAGCCTCAGACTTACCCAGCGCGGTGGTCTCGCTCGAGTGAGGCGATCATGGCTCTTCTGAGCGCCTCGTCCTTAGCCGAAGCCTCGGACGAGGCGACAGCCACCTCTTCTTCGGTCGCGGTCGGGATTGCCGGTCCCTTCCCCTTCTCTTCCATCCCCTCGTCCGCCGGGAGAGGAACGTCGGCCGCGTCGATGACGGCAGGATCAGCAGCCACGTCAGGAGCTGTGGTTGAAGACCCTCCGACCACCGAAATGGCCGGAATCTCCGGTAGCAGCCACTGACGAGCTGCGTCCTCCGCCGCCTTCTTCGCAGCGATCTTTTCTTGTCGCTTCTGGTTGACCATCTCGGCGGTGTTGTCGGCGATGGAGGAAGAGGTGGTAGTAGTATCACGCTTGAGGATCGTGATAGTTGGAGGAGAAGAGGAAGATGGGTAATTGCTCTCCCTCAAAAGGGAAGAGGCAACACCAAATTCCTCCGCTCCTCCCACCACCGAGACGGAGTCAGAAGAAGAAGAAGAAGAAGAAGAAGGGCAAGGGCTTTCAGCCCGTGAGGCTACAAGATTCTGCCCCTCCCCCTCCTTCACCTCCTCCCCAGTGTATCCCGTGAGGGATGGGAAGTCGGCGGCAGAGGGCGGAGGGGGAGCTGGATGCGGGGAGGGTTGCTGGTTGACCAAGACCTCTTGGCGCAGAGGACTGGGGCTGGGCGTTGTGCCCGTGGCGGCAATCTGGGCCCATGAGCGAGGGGCCATTGTGGTGGTAGTGGTAATGGTGACTGTTTGTGAAAAGCGCGCAAAGGCCGAAGCAACTAGATGGATGTTAACAATCTAGAAGATTAGGCGAGATGGAAATCTGGTATAAAAGTCTTACGGGCATGAAATATGATGGATAGTCGGTGGTGATGTTGTTGCGCGCGCGAGAAAAAAAGACCAAACAGAGGTGAAAGGAAAAGGGAAAGGGAAAGGGCCCAGGGTCAAGAACATACCTTTTTTGGCCAACAGCCCTATACTGTAATGAAGCGGAATGTGCCTTCGCTCACGCCGCCCATGAGGTCGCTTGGTAGCGGTGTTGAAGTATTCAGGTGATGATGTGGTGTGTATTCCAGTCTCGATTATCCATCCTTCACTTCATCTCACTCAGGTATCTTTTCGAGGCATTGATGAGATGAGCCGCACCTACCTCAAGAGATGTGAGCAGAAAGAGCACTGTGTGTGTTCTAAAGAGTAACAAACTAGCGAAAACTGGATTTGTTATAATGAACAGTTATTCTCTTGAGCTGACAAAAGGGTGCTTGTACCCGAACAGTTTCTTTCTCCTTGAAGATCTCCATAACAAGTTCATCCAAACCTCAGCTGAGGAAGCTGGAGTGGTATGGGATGTGTCGAAGCCTCATAATATGCCATGCTCCAGGGCCTTATGCAAAGACCATCGATCGTGAGGAGGAACTTGGCCCCTCATCTCTTGGAGGGAGGGCAGGATAAAGACAGAAGCGTTGCCGAATGCTTGACCACTAGGCAGCAACATGGCACATAAAGATATCCAAGAATTCCCTTGATCGAACAAAGGCTTGGAGTCTTTCATCGCGGTTTGTTTGTTCAAGACAAACCGGCATATATGTCTAGGGCCTTTGTCAATTTGGGGTGGCACTCTATATGTTCGACCCGTAGGATACTCAAAGGCTGAAGGCAAGCAAAGAACAAGCGCTGAACATATGTCCTCCGCAACTCAATAACTTCTAATTCCTTGCATGAGGCTAGCTCAAGCCACTTCCGTTCCCGCTGCAAGGGGTAGTCTTTCTCCGATCTTGCTAAGGCGCGAAGAACATTCCTCGAAGTTGCTACCGCTCAGAGACAGCGATGTTTCCTTCTTTCCGTTTGACGACCATCATGACTTGTACAACCAATGGGATGGTTGAGTTGAATGAGTAAAGCAGTTGATGACAGGCTGAGAATGGATTCATGTAGGATAACGTCTTTAAGGTCAAACCGACGTTGAGCAAGTTGCCATGTCGTTGGTCGTCTTACATAAGCGGCCATGAGAAGGACATTGACGCACATTGTCCGGCCGAAACCGAAGTACCTTGTCCACGAATACCTTAATGCAGGTCCACTCGCGCCCGTCCTCTCTGCCGCAGCTTCTTGCAACACCTCAAGACTTAAGAATGCAAAGCTCGCTGACCCAAAATCTCTGGGGCATAGGCGATGTAAGGTGAAAACTGACAATGGAACTAACCAAGCCCCCCTGATCTCGTCCCAAACCCGAGTCGTGCTAGCTGGCAATTGAGTTTCGTGCCACAGTCCTCTAACGGCCCGCCGATCTCCACGGCACTCGATTCCGTCACCACTGAATGCCCCTCCCGCGCGTTGCCTTGAAGTGGGGGCCCTTGACGGGTTGCAGCTTTCTCCTTGGGCCGAAAGCTTCGGCCACCGGTTTCCTCATTTGAATAAATGGGGAACGCGGCATCATCATCAGGTCCGAGAAACGTAGCTTCAGCCCCTAGCTTTCGACCATGATTAAAGGAGTCATAAAACCCAGCAACATACCGCATTCGTTCAAAATGTATCGGCGTATAAGAAAGACGAGACAAACGATTACATCAATCACCTGAAAGCTAAACCCTTTCAATTCTCGCAAAGTCCACTTACACGAACCATCATCTTATACTCAGCCCGATCTACTTATCAAAAATGAGCTCCGCACAAGGCAACAGAGCCCTCTGGCTCTCATCCTACTCCAAACCCCTCGAAGTAATCGACCTCCCCATCCCAGACGCTCCCACAGGCACAGTCGTCGTCAAGATTCTCGCCGCGCCCATCGTGCCCTACACGCACCTCGCCCACACCGGCAAGCTCCCGCAGCTCAACGTCCACCCGCCCTTCGTCCCGAACCCCAATGCCATCGGCCGCGTCCACGCCGTCGGCCCGGATGCCGTGCGCGTCAAGCCTGGTGATCTCGTCTACGTTGACGCCACTACCCGCGGCCGCGACGACCCCGTTAACGCCATGGTTATGATCGGTCATCTCGGCGGCGTGGGCGACGCGGGGCAGAAGTTGATGAAGGAGTGGCGTGATGGTTCGCTGCAGCAGTATCAGAAGGTGCCCCTCGAGAACGTCTACCCTCTCGACGAGAAGCGCCTCATTGGTGAACTTGGCTACGACTTTGCGGCGCTGAGCTCTATCGCGCATTACTCCGTTGCCGCCGGCGCCCTCCTCGAGGCAGCGGACATCAAAGTAGCAGAGACCGTGGTCATCGGACCCTCAGGTGGCTCCTTTGGCGGTCTAGCCGTCGAAGTCGCTCTCACCGTCGGCGCAAACGTCATCGCCCTGGGCCGAAGCGAATCCAAGCTTGCGGCAATGCGTACCAAGCTCGGCGACAACCCTCGTCTCAAGACGGTGGTGATGACAGGCGACGAAAACATCGATGCGCAGGCGATCCTCGCAGCCACGCCCAATGGAGCCGGAGCCGACGTTTTCAACGACTGGACGCCCGGCGAGCTCAAGAACCCGCCGTACCTCGAGGCCGCGGTGCGCACCCTGAAGCGCGAGGGAAGGGTGATCCTCAGCGGCGGCGCGAGTGAGACGCTGACGATACCGTATGCTGTGTTTGGGCTCAAGAATCTGAAGTTGCTTGGCAAGTGGATGTGTGAGCGGCCGACGCTGCTGCAGCTGGTTCGCATGGTTGAGGGAGGTCAGCTGAGGATCGGGAGGGAGAGCGGCGCGGAGATCAAGATTTTCTCTTTGGATGAGCATCATGAGGCGACGGAATTTGCGAGGGACAATGGTGGATGGAGGAACTACACTGTCATTGCTCCCAACGTGGAGTGAGACTTGTCTTTTGAATGATAGCCACCCTGCTTCGTTCCGCGGATCACTATTTCGGATCGGTAAGAATAGCCAACTCCTCATTTCATACTCAATGTATTGTTTTCAGGAGAGGAAGAAAAGATTTATTGATAAGATAGACCACACATGTTCCTTGATAAATCTTACGATGTCATGACAGAAACTGGTTCTCGGCTTCTTGAATGAGTATCGTGTAAATTTGTGAAGATGACGCATGTCTGTCACGAACAAGGCTTCACTACCCGCTTGTCTCCAAGACCGGGGGATTTCATAAATGCCTGTTCAGGAGGATACCTAGACCACCTCGGTCCTTAGAAAAAAACCCGGTCGTCAGCAAGGCACTAGATGTGACAGGATTGGACAATCGCGAGGCGTCAATCCCGTCTCGTTATGATTGGTCAACCATCCCCGGTCTGTTTGTCCATATGTTGGAACGTCTTCCCCCACGCGGGGACGTTGCGGCTACTTGCATGTAGGGTTTCAGTCTAACCGGCGTGACCGACCTGTTCTTCATGTAGGAAGTGCTGGAGATAAGACGAACTGAAAGTGCGGCTCATCGATTCTGCATGAGCTCACACAGACCTGTTGCTTTCGATTACGCATCTCTTATTCCGTTGGTTCAGGATGGTGTTCTCATCAATTCGTTACAGGCGATTAAGTGTAGATAGATACTTGTGTCGGTCCCTGCCTTCCATCCGCTTGTATCTCATGTTAGAGCATTTGCGGCAAGATCCTCGACGTGACCTCCTTGTTAGGATTTCGCCCTGCAACCAATTTCATGGCATCGCGGAACCTTGAGTTTTCATACACATAATCTATGATGAATGTGTCTACGGATACAGCTCGTTACGTCCATACTTGTCACTCATCACATCTCAGTAAGAGTAAGAGTGAGATTCGACTGAACTGAAGGTCAGTGCGTCGGCCGCGGGAAGTGAGATTGAGCCCGCAGTGATGGCTCCCGGCCGGTCACTAACGCGTGTACCTGGGTGAAGATCCCTGCTCCCGCTCCAGCGTGACAAGGAGAGGGGCGGTTTCTTGAGGGGCCTTACTGGGCTGCCACGCTGCTTGAGGTAGGTACCTAGACTTGGGGTACAGGAACGTTGGCCCGCACCTGCTGAATCACTGGTGCTTCGGAAATAGAGGTACCTAAGTATCAAGGTACCGTCACAGAGGTCCCTGCCAGTGCCTCTGAACCTTCTAAATTGGGCGGGAGGAAGGGGCGAACCACAGGAAGCGATCCTTCCTTCCCCAACCAGGGCAGTCAACCGAAGGGTGGCAAGCACCTTAATTCCAACCTTAGGTAACCTCGCTGGATATCTCCCGCACTCATCTCGCCTTTTTCAACTACATCTCTTTGCCAGGCCGACCGTTGTGGGCTTTTTGGACGGCATCACGTCCAGTCTCCGCGGCACGACAACGGAAGGGACAAGGAGACGACGGTTTGCTGACTTTTGGCAAGTCCTACTGCACCACTGCGGCTTCTCTTCCACCATCCGCGCACGCGACACGGCCCCAAGTCTCATCGCCTAGGAGCCGTCATATTGCGACGCCTTTCACTGGCCTTGGCACAAATTGCAATCACTTGCTACATCATCGGTATCGCATGAACATTTTACTTTGCTATCACTACAGAAGCTGCCCATCAAAATAGCTCCTTTCTCTCCATTGCTTTGGTAAGCGACCTATCTAGACTCAGCTTATCAGGACCCCGTTTGCTCATCTCATCTTGGTAGCTGAAACTCATCATGGCGGACAACACATCCACCCCCGCCGACCCGATGGCCGCAGCCTCAAATGCCATGATGGCCTCAATTCAGGACTACATTCGCACCGCCGTCACCACAGAGGTTGCAAATCTCCCAAACGCAACCCAGCCCGCCCAACTTGCGGCCCTTCAGAGCCGTCTCGAGACTGCCAACCAGGAGAACTCTGAATTGAAGGAGAAGATCAAGCAGATTGAGAGAAAGAAGTCCACTCGCCACAGTCGCAAGAGCACGTTTTTTCTCTACTCTTTGTCTTTAGCATATCGCTGACATCGATCAAGCAGGCGAGCGAGACACCGTCAAAGCGGCCTTCTCCTCTTATCTGGGCTTTCCTCTTCCAGACTCCAAGCTTTCCCGCCATTCCCACAGCAAGAGTAGCAAGTTCCCCCAATTCCAGAAGTTCCCCGTCGAAATTCGCATGAAGATCTGGAAGCTTGCTCTCCCTGCCGGACGCATTTTTGATCTCTCTAACGTCGATGCCCACTTCTCTCGTGTTCTCCGAGCCCCGATTGCCGCCAACAACGGCGCGCCTAACCCGGCTTTGGTCTTGCGCCAGGCCTCCGGGCTCACTGAAATGAGTGTGACTGCCCACAAGACGCCCAAGCTCCGACTCGCTTGCAAAGAGGCCAACAAGGCATTCCTTGAGGCAGGTGGCTTCGAATTTGGCTTGTTCGGTGGCCCATACAAAGGACTTTGGTACAACTATTCAGAGGACATCGTCTTTGTCCGCGAAGAGCCGCGTACCTGGGCCAACCTCGATATGTCACGCATCGTCCGTGTCGCCTTCCCGCATAATAGATTTATGTGCAAGGCCGATGCCACCGCCAAGATGGACACCATCCTCGATCACTTCACCTCCTGCAAGGAGGTCATTCTCATGCAGACCATGGAGTGGGATATCCGCTCCTGCCTTGCAAGCCCTCGACTGCCTGCCAAGCTTTTCCCGCTACAGGAAGCCGATCCTATTAGCACCCATGACTACCCGAAGGAACTTTCTGACGACGTCGGTAGCGTCGCAACCTGGGGCGATGTCAAGCGCATTGTTACCCAGATATGGGAGGACCACGTCGTCAACGTGAAGCATCTCAGCCCTGTCCGTGTTCCCAAGTTCTCCGGGATCGAGGTCCTTAAAGCTCGCCCGAGCTACTTTGACTAGAGGACAAGATATAGAAGGTAGCTTGGATGACTTTCAGCTTGATCCTTGATGATCCACGCAGGATTTGATATGTACCGTATTTGGGTACTTTCCATTGGGAGAAGAGGCGTTTGGGTTGGTTTCTTCATCGTACGATAGCTAGTCACGCATCAATTGATATCCACAAGGTCTTCAAAACGTACACTATTCATGCCTATCGCCGTTTCCCCCATATGACAGATCTGACGAATGAGGTCATGGTGTCAATCTTCCGCGAACCACGAGCTCTTATACATACAAATTCTTTTATAGAGTGACATGGATGGACCATGGAACCTAGCTTTCGTTTACCGGCCTTACTCACGCCTCAAAATATTCTGTAGCTGAGGTATGTAGCATTGCCTAGCGAGAGTCTGAGCTAGGACGCAAGACTTCTATCTGGTTAGAAAGAATCACCAAAGCCCTAAGACAGTCTTTCAGGGTCCATCCCAACATCCGGCTTCCTGAAGACCTCTACAGCCTCGAGGAGCAAGGGCCCCTTATTCATCCACGCATTCCAAGGCTCGTTTGAGTTTTCGAGGATGATCTCCTCTCTCTTCTGCAACAACATGCCCTTGACATGGCCCCATGTCAGAAACTTCTCAAACAGCCCCGGAAACGGCCCTGTGAAATAGTGCATTACCGCCGATTTTTCAACCATGATATCGTCGTCTCTCATATCTCTGAAGACTGGAACCGTCGTCGCAAAACCTTCAGTTCTGACATCTCCTACTTCACGCCGCTTGTCTAAGTAAAGCGCTACGACAAGGTGGCGGCAAGCACCGAGGGTTTGGGTCCTGGAACCCTCCTCAAGGAAAATTAAAAGTGCGACTTCAATAGAGATGTAGATCTTTCTCAAGCCCTTCAAGGGTGTATTGTACCACTGGTCGCAGGTCGCATAGTAGACTGCGTCCTGCGTTTCGTTGTACCAGAGGCCTCGGATGTTGGAGTTGTCAAAGTAGCCGAAGGTGAAACGACCAACCGACATACAGGCATCATAGGCGTCTTTGCAGGTCTCTCTGACCCGGGGAGGATAGTACTCGCGGTAGAATCGAGTCGGATGGTTAACACTTATCCAGGTTGCGTGGTTGTTTGGCTCGTAGATCCGTGGCGCAGGGAGGGCTTCGATCCAAATCTTGCGTTTGATCTCAGCAGGCAGCTCCTGGAACCGAGGGAAGTCCATTCTCGAATGCTGTGGTGCCATTTTCTGGGCCTTGAGCTTGCAGTCAGCAACATGATCGGTTTTGAGGGAAACAGGATCGAATCAGCTTACCGGTGATCCTAACTTGGAGGCTTGTTTGCGGGTTGCGCTTCGTGGGGCTTGTCGGATTGTGCCATGAGGAAGTCAGCTTTGAGTTGATATTGTGAATGAAGACGCCAAGACGAACCTTTCTTAGGAGCCTGGCTGAGAAAACAGTGACCACTCGGTGCACCGACATCGAGATGTTATTTGAAGGGCTGAGAATGTGGAAGGGCGAAAAGACTCAGCTCACCTGACACGCGTTGGCCGTGTGGGTTGCTGAAGAGAAGAATCTCAGAGGAAGGATTTTGAAAACGGAAGTAGTTCAAGTAGGCCCTCTTTCACTCTTTACCGGGGAGGCAGGTCCAAGGCAGGAGCAGCTCCTTCCTCCTCAAATATGCCAACGAAACCAGCAGGTGCGAGTGTGAGTTTGGCTCTTGGAGTACCTTGAAATACCTAGGTCGAGTCATTAACAGATTGTACGTTCCAAGTAAAACCGTTGCCGTTGCAGTATTAGTGCAAAGAACTGGTAACCTAAAGATACCGTCGCAGACTACGGAATCCCTGGAGGTCGATCGTCGTGGCCTCTTCACCAAAGCTCAGAAGTGTAAGGACGGCAAGATCAACGACGGTTTAGACTGCCTGCCAAGCCTTCTCTGATGTTTAAATGACTAACGTTCTCCCCCCCCCCCCCCCGGTGTCAAACTTGCAGCAGAAGCAGCCTCAGTCACTCCCGATCAGAGATCGTAAACGAGCACGAGTTGAGCGAAGAACTGAAGCGGCCGCTCGTACTCGCATCATGATGGTGCTGTCCATGAGATAATAGCTAAAAGTCTGGCAATGATTTAACGTGTACCACAACCAGAACCGGAAGGTCCTCAGCAGGGTGTTTAGAATCCTTGACGACTCTGGTTCCAAACCCCGACATGGAGCGCGTGAACAGAAGGGACCTTGCCATTTGATGCGAGGCGAGCTTGGTATTCTTGTAAGGATCAGGTGTCTGGACGAAGGTTCTCGGCGTTCACGGTGTTCGACGCGCCAAGTTTCTTATTTCGAGAATGATCTAAGGTAGCCGTAATGATTTACAATCTATGTGAGCATCAAAAGGACCACAGTCAGGTAACGTTTTTAGCTTGAAAACCGGAGTGGAGACTGTCTTTGAGTTGATAGCTATGGCCTTCTTCCCCCTCAGTCCCGTTGGGCAGGGTGTTTCCGGCCGTCTAACTATCTAACGAAGGCGATACCAAAAAGCGATCGTGGCAAGGCAGGAATATGAGAGGTCCTTGGCTTATGCACCGTTTGTGTGGTATCTTCTGAAATGATAACCTTCCTTCTCGATGCGAGGCTTCCGGAAAACCTCCACAGAACGGAAAGTGACGTCTCTCGTCTTGGATCCATCCTGGTAGAAGATCTCCTCTAGCTCATCTCTGTGTTCGGCCCAGGTCTTCAGCAGGCCTTCGCCCCAATCTTCCACGTCCACTATCTCAGCGCAGACGCGCTCATCATCCTTGACGGGGTAGAAGACTGGCTCAGTAGCTTCCATTGCCTCGCGAGTCGGTCCCTTGTTCTCTTCGATGGGAGCTCCGCGGGGTTGATAGGCGATTGTAAGGTTTTCACACCCGTAACAATCGCTTGTGAGCACTTCTCTGCATTCGTTCCGGTCAAGGACGATGGCGTCTCCGATTACGAGGTTCTTCACCTGAAGGTGGTTGAGGTACCAGTACTGTTCAGGACCAGAGAGATAGATGGCATCCAGATCATTGTTGTACCAGATCGATCTCATGGTGCCGTGGCCCAATGCGTCCTCAAAGTGGCCGAAGCGGAATTGGCCAGCCTTCATGCAGTATTCGCGAGCCTCTCTGTTTATCTCTCTGAAAGTCGGAGGTGCCCAGTGCTGATAGAACAGAATGTTTCTTGGGTCGTGTTCCCGGTGATTGTAGTATGTGATTGGCTCGTAGATTCTACCAGGCGGGAGGCACAACTTCCAAATCTTGTCCTTGAGCTCGTTGGGGAGTCGATTGAAGTAGCACTCATGGTCTATCTCAATAGTTAGAGATTCTCTCATTGACGATAGAAGGGAGCTTAAATACCTTGAATGCGAGCCTGGGGAGGTTTTTTAGTTTTCTGGATAGACTCGACAACTTTGCTTGCTGCCTTCAAGAGGAGGGTGATTGCATCTTGACGCAGTTCTTGGTCCTGCTGGCCGTCGGCCTGCGTGATTCCGGCCAAGGCCAACAACAGCGAGGAATGCGTGTTTCCGATTGAGAGCTTTTCAGCCTCATCAAGGTTGGAATAAACCTTGCTTGATGTGTCCAGCAGGCTGGCGATGGCGGTCTGTTGTTTGTCGAGCTGCTGGAAAGAAGAGATGATCAGGCTGGTGGAACTCATCATGCTGGAGATTGGATCATTTTCGTATCGGAGAAGCTCGATCTTCTCATCAGGCTCAGGTTGCAAGTTCGAGGCCATCTTGGTAGCCCTGGCCTCGGAGTCGAGGTGGTTGATGCGACTTCTTTTACCCACCTCGATGGTAGTGGTTTCGTCAAAATTCGAAGGTCTCGAGAGGAAGCAAATGAGGTCTTGTATCCATAAACCTGCTCCTGCCGACCATCTTGAAAAGAAAATTTTGTTTGTGAAGCAGCAGGGCTTTGCTTGGTCGTCAATATGAGTGATCACGTATAGTGAGAAGGACTAGCATCAAGCGGGGACAGTCGACATTTGGCCCCTAGATTGCAGGCCATTATGGCTGCCTAGTCTTTATCAGATGCCACCATTGAAGTTTTTGAGATAATACAGCAAGTAAATTTGATTGTGAAGTCTTGTCTGCTGACAAGGAGAACTAGGCCAATAACTTTTATTGCTATGTGAAGTGGATCACCACTGACTGTTCCTTCACACTAGGCTAAAGCCCTGAGTCTTGACTTCAATCAGACATTGGTTACTTGTGCATATTAAGTAGATTCGAAGGTGCCTATCTGGCGTTGGAAAGAGCAAGGTCAGGTGTGTGCCTTCTATATGGCGAAACTTTGGCGTTGCCCTTTTCTTTTTACCTGTATATTACCTTCTACACCTTGGCACTCCCATCCTCTACACTCCCATCCTCCACACTCCCATCCTCCACACTCCCATCTCCCACACTCGAAATATTCTCTCTTACCTTCTTCGCCCTTTCCCTCTCACACACTCAGAACCTTCGTCATCTGCAACTGATATCCACCACACCTTTCCCGCATACCTCATACCTCAACCCTCAACTCGAGAGTCAGCCCCAAGCCCACAAAGATGGACGAATCGGCGAAGCTCATCAAGAGCTTGACCGACGGCCTTAAGGCCATCAACAAAGTTCAGGCTCAGCAATCGAAGACCTTTTCTGAACTTGCAAGGTTGTGCGTCGCAGAAAATGCCCCTGCAGTAGATGTCGCCCGAGTCAAAGATCTTCAAGGCAAGCACACTCCGTTAAAAGCAGCATTGACCGCGAAAAGACTGACCGGGGGAAAATGGCAGTAGATACCCAAGAGACGTTGGCGAGTATCATGAGACTACAGACCAAGATTATGAAAGAGCAGGCGGCGATGGTCCTCTCAAGACAACAGGCCGCGGCGATGCCCTCCAAACAGCAAGAGCAGGAATCTCTTTCCGGTGAGTTCTCCTTCGAACCTTTCTGGGGTTGATCATACTTGACGACCGTGGTATTGACTCTTCCCAGTGAGAGCTGCAGCTTTCCCAAAATTCGGTCGTCTCCCCGCTGAACTGCGGAGACTCATTTGGAAAATGGCACTGCCAGGCCGTCGGGTTCTCGAACAGGCGGACGGAGTAGCCGCGTATCCCGAGCTCTGCAAGAAATTCAGACCTCCTGTGATTCGAGCCGTCTGCAAAGAAGCCTGGGAGGTTACCGAACAGAATGGGCTATTCGTCTACGGCCCGGAGCTCACTGCGTCTGGGGGAACCTGGTTCAACCCCAAGCAGGACGTGATCATTATCCCAGATCCCGGAAAGGACTACTCGCTGGGACCGCTTGAGGATTGTCGTCCTGAAATCATCGCTGTTGACTGCCGATACTTTGAACAAGACGAAAACTTCGAACGTGTCTTGCATTGTGCGCTGCAACTTAGGAGCTGCCGAAGGCTCATCATCCTCTTGCGGACAGCCCCCAATTTAACATACAAGAAGGGAGCAGCGCCGAAGCTATTCAGCCTTCAAGCCAAAGATGTGATCTGGTCATTCTACGCAGATGAAAAGCCAAAAGGTCCCTTTGGGGAGGACGATATTTCGTGGAAGCATTTCAAGGACGCGATCCAAGCTGATTGGGATAATGAAGTGCGTAAGAGCGGAAGAATGGATATATACATAAAGTATGGCGGCGTGCCTGTCATCGAGGGGATGGAGTTGATCATGTGCAAGGAGGACGAGACATCCCATGGTTTCTGAGCAGCGACGTAGGGACAAAGCGAATCCCATGGGCAAAATGTCAAGATCCCATAGTCCAAAACAACGGTCTTTCTCCTTAGACAGAACGCATGTCTCGATGAGACTCATGGGAGTTACTTTCAAGCTCTAGTCTCACGGCGTTTAGATTTAAATCGAATCGAAAGCTGATGGATGCGTCAATTCCGTCGTCGTTTTCATGTTGAGAGATACCAGCTGGGCCAACATGGTTGAGTGGCTTGGCTGCTACAAGCACACACGGTGAACACTAGAAAGTAAGTCTGAGTACCTTTTGAGCTTTAATCCTCAAAGAGAACTCAGTATAGTTACGCTACACGGCACTATGCTGCTTATATCCTATGTTTAGAGCCCAGTGGCTTTCTTCTTCAAGCGATACTTCCGAATTAAATGTAATCAATGAGACTACGAACAGTACCTGAGGCGGTGGTACACGCAGGTGAGGTGACACCAGCGGCTCTAAAGCATTGAGATTACTCCCTATGTACCAAGCATTAGACGTCTGGATCTGGCTGTCATGGAAAGTCGTGGAGACATCCAATTAAGAACTCGGGTTTGCCCGTGAAGCTGCTCGGGGACCTTGGCCCTCAGCGTAATTGCAATGCTGGCATTTCGATCTGATCATACAACATTTTAATGTACCGGCTGCGCTTCGTGAACTGCACCAAACCGATTGTCTGGAAAACTACACTCAGGTTCCCAGGGCCAGAGGGAAGTTTTGATCGTGTGTCACAAACATCTATACTCAGCCTTCAGGTTCTTTGTTTTTCCAGGTCGGATACCCAAACTAGGACGCTCAGGCCAAACAAAACCAAAGACGAGACTATTTCTAGCCTCGTAGATGTAGGGAGAGTGGCAGCTTGCGTTTCTGATCCTTATTTGTTTAGGCATGGTGGACTATGCTGACGTCACCGCATCGAATGATTCGATCTTGAAAACGGCAGTCTTGTCTACGACGTTCCTTGGGTACTGAAAGTAGTTGATGGCATTGGTTGATGAGAAATTGAAGAGATAGCCCTGCGTGAGCATGGTGTTTCCTGGTTCGGGGCAACACGAAAACTTTCCAGTTTCGTCAATCTGGTTGCCTCTCCCTGTGATGTGATTCCGAAGTGCTGAACAAACACCACGACGCAAGCAGTTGATATAAGAATCGTAATTCCATCCTCTGGCAGAAACATTTGAGAACATACCAGCCAGCTCACCATCCGTTCCAGTCAGCTTCCCTCCTACAGTTCTTTCCAACCAATCCACTGTCATTATCATTCTCTTCCACTCTCTTCACAAGTCAACATGTTCCCCAACACCCTCACTCTTTGCCTTGCACTCACACACCTGGCTGCGAACCTCGTGGCTGGAGAAGCCGCATTCTACGGAACAATCCCAGCCAGCGAGCTCCAAATTCCGTCTTCGACCAAAGGTGCCGCAGCTTCATGGACCACCTCCTTCATCGCTCCTCGCTCCACCAGCAAACCCGCGGTTCCTTCCATCGACAGCCCAGTCTGGTACGCCCAAGAGACCTTTGACGAGGCCCCTCCCCTCGAGAAGAGAATCAACGTCGCCATCAACCAGCAGCCGAGAAACTGCAACAAGGAGTCCGACTTCAACCCTCACCCGCCAATCCACTCCGACAAGCAGCTCAAGGGCGCGGACTACTTTTGCAACAACTACGCCGGCTTCATGGAGTCCAGCATGAAGTCTCTTCGCGTCGAGTGGCACGATGAGTTTCAGGGTCGCCACCAGTACAAGGTCTCCTGGGCTGTAGGCTGTGTCGCCGACGGAGACAGGCAGCATGTTAAATATCCCAATGGCCTTTCCAACACCAACCCGAGCTGCAACGACTTGATGAGGGATAACTACCTACAGTGTGAGTGTCTGACAGCTTCTATATGGTTGAAGTTCCCTCTGGTGAAGAGATTTTGTTGCTGATACGGTACTGCTCTAGGTAACAACGGTGGCGTTGGAGGTAGGGTACAGGTGGGCTGCCTTGTTTACGCTTACAACGGAGGGACCGTCGCGGGGAGGGATTATGAGTCTATTGGGCTGTGGTGAGCGGCCGATCAAGATCGCTCATCTTCTTGTCGAGTTTATGGTATGCGAATGGGAGGGAGCTATAGCTCTCACTCTCAAACAAGGCAGCATGAAGCACCCGATCGACTTCTTCTCTTCCCTCCAGATTGTGCAGCTAGATAGAATATACTCAATACATACATCCTCGAAACGTCTGTGTCAGATAGAACGGACTGACAATTTGCGTGAGGCAGGAGGGCCACGATAGAACAACGACAGAGGGAGAATCATTTGGGAAAGCACCTGGCGGTCGTGGATGGGCTTAATGAAGCCAGTTCCAAACGGGCGAGCTTTTGGAAACATTTCAGGAAACACAGCCACAGCAAACGGCTTTTATCGTGAACTATGTTACAACTGGGCTTCTTAGTGAACCAGTAGCCCCAATCAGAAGCTATGAGAGCAACTGTGAGTATGCGGAAACAAGCCTAAGAATCAGTACCATGAAGGAAAGATTTTTCAATACATGAGGAAACAACCATCTAGTGCCTGATGAACGCTTCTAGCAAAAGTAAGGTTGAGATGAGTTGAGGGACAGAGAGAGGTAATCGGACGTTGGACAATGACGATTTGTTTGCCCTGCACGGTGCATCAGGAGAAGACGTGGCTAGTCCTAAAAGGGCATGGTGCGGGGTAGTCGAGCTAAGGACCTTTGGAGGTTGGTCGGCCTGCCAGGCACTCATGCCAATGCGTCGTCGCGGGGCAGCTTTCTTCGGAGTTCCATCATCAACATCAACCTTCCCATTCTACCTACCGACACGAACCCTGCAGTCTTGGAGCCGCAAAGATGTCTACGGTTCACATCAAGTCGGCAGCGGAGTTCCAGAAACTCCTGTCGAGCTCCCGTATCGTCGTTGCTGACTGTGAGTACTACCCGACCACCGAAGTCACTGCACCCCTGCCTCTCCATCCTGGATGACGCCAGTGAGGCCATATACGGCCGCGATAGCTCCAACGCGATGTGGTAGCGGCTTCATTGCCTCTCGGTATCGCGCCGGCCACGTTCCTACTTCTTCATCTAGGAGGCTATTGAGCTGCTCGCGGGATGCATCCACGATTGAGTTGACGTGCTGACAAATGGATTCTAGTCTACGCCGACTGGTGCGGTCCCTGCAAAGCTATCGCGCCCCTCTACGAGCAGCTTTCCTCGTCCCTGTCCCGCAAGAATGTCGTCACTTTTGTCAAGATTGACGTCGAGTCCCAGAAGGAGATCGCCTCCGCCTACAGCGTTACTTCCCTCCCGACTTTCATGATCTTCCGCGAAGGCAAGACCATTGAGAAGGTCCAGGGCGCCGACCCCCGCAAGCTCCAAGAGGTGGTCAAGAGGCTGGCGAAGGAGGTTTCCGAGGGCGGTTCAGGCTCTGGCGAGGCGTCCGGAAGTTCAAGCGGAGGCAACTGGAGAGGCGCAGAGTTCCCTCGCGGCTATGGCGACGTTACCGGCCAGATCGAGCCCAAGGGCTGCGAGCTGCTGAACGCCGACGAGGATTTTGGTCCTGTCAAGGTCTTGTTCGACCCATCCAAGCCCAGCGCGCTTGCGAAGAAGGAGGGCGTGAAGGATTGGGTTGAGAGTGGTGCCGATGACCAGCTCTTGCTGTTCATGCCGTTCCAGTCCATGATCAAGCTGCACACCCTTCAGGTATGATTGGAAAATTGTAGTTAGACACAGCGTCAGTTGCTAACCCATCACGCAGCTCACCTCCCTGCCTCCTACCGACGATGACGACGACGAGGCTCCTATGCGCCCGGGCACCATTCACCTCTACACAAACAAGCCTCATAACCTCGACTTCAGCGAAGCCGACGATACACCTCCCACGCAAGCCATCGAGCTCACCGAGAAGGACTGGAACGCTGACGGCACCGCCAACATTGGCCTTCGTTTCGTCAAGTTCCAGAACATTAACAGCTTGATCATTTACGTAACCAAGGGTGACGGCGACGGTGAAAAGGTGCGTCTCGATCGCGTGCGCCTCATCGGCGAGTCGGGCGAGAAGAGAGAAATGGGCAAGTTGGAGAAGATTGGCGATGAGGCCGGCGAATAGAGCGGATCGGTGGGTCATTGAAAACCGGTCTGGTGAAAAGACAAGAAAGAGGAAGAAAAGTCTGCACTCGAGACCCCATGCGACGAGAATCATGAATAGAGCAATAGTTATAGACGCCTCCGGTAACAGTTTGTGCCGGAGGCTCAAAATCCAAAACCACTGAGCCACAAACAGATTGCATGGTTGAGCATGATTGACGCTCGGTAATGCAGAGTCACGCATTTAGGCGGTCATACATGAGACGATTCTAGAGCGCGCGTGGTGCGCCAAGTTAGGAAACGTCCACGGGTTGCGACGACATACTGCCTTGAGCTCAACCGCGAGGCAGGTAATAATAGGTGACATAGCCGCATAAGGCGTACTTCTCCCGCCTGGGTCGTCGCATTCACTTTGCGAGTTCCAGCCAAGAATAAATTTGGCTTGAAGGGTTGGATATGTCCGGCCCATCGATCGCGACCCAACTCGCTACAAGAGCAAGAACAGGATCTATGATGGACGAGGCCGGCTGCAATTAAAATTCGATCTGGGGCACGATTGACGCCATGAATTCACCGACTTAGGAATTCCAGCAACAGGGGAAACTGTAACGAATCGTGCCAGCCGCACGAAGAAAAAAAGAAGAAAAAAGAGAAGCCTCCGAAAGAGCCGCGACCAAAAATTCTTTTTTATATCGTGAGATGGGTCCCTGCACGCCCGCCCGGAGTGGGTCCGATGCAGCTGGACTAAGGGCACCGGAGGAACCTTTTCGCGGACAAACGGAAGATAGCCGCGGCAGGCTCCGCGGGCTGCAGGTGGACGCGGCGTTCCACTGGGTGACTGGCTGCGCTGGTTGCGGACGTGAGTCACGTGACTGCACCTCAGTCTGCGAGCCTGGCGAGGTACCCACGTACCTTAGCATGCTTAGGTAAGACCGTAAAGAGAGTGAGGCCCCACTGGACGTCCCGTTGTGCTGCCGGACCTGGTCAGTGCGCCTGGAGTCCACTCAAACGCCCGGTCCCCACAGTTTGCACTCAGTGTGCGACGAGCAGCATATCGGATTTGAGCCAACTAGATGACACCCACCCCAGTCGTCATCCAAAGTCCATCAGAACAACTGCGAACGTCCAGCCAGCAACAAATGAAGACACCCTCTTCCATCGTCTTACTCAAGCCGTCGTGTGCGCCGAGCTTACTACCTATCCTATTCTACTCGCCCGCTTCATCGAACTAAACAATGGGGGGATTCCGGCTTGCGCAACACAATATGCCCACCCCCAATAAGCCATGTCGACCAGGGCTGAAAGAAAGCTGCTACCATGCACGGTTCTAATTGTACTAGGCAAAGCCAAGTTGTGCCGAAGGGCGAGAGGAGGCCAAGGGGTGTCATCTGCGCAGGGGGCTAGGTCCTAGGATACCTGGATACGACAGATGATGAGCCGGATACTTCAACCAAACGGTCACGCAACGTCGTCAAGTGCCCTATCAAGTCCCCTTCAGATTGATTGAGCCTGGGCCCGTGATGAGGCGGCGGAGACCCAACCTGAGGAGGTGCCAGGAGGCAACGCAATATGCTTAACCAACCTACCTTGTCCGCTTTCGTATCGTTCGCCCGATCCCAAAGCCTCAAGCAAACGACCTTTGAACCCCGTACCCACCTAATCGACCGAGCCCTTCGGAGCCCCTCCCTTCCTTCGTCGTCTGTCGCTCTCGGCAAGCTCCTTACCACGTCCGCCCCTCTTCCGATGCCACCACTTCCCCGAACTGGCCCCGGCCAACGTCTTGGCATGGCTAACCGTCTGCCATCTCGTTGGAACCCTGCGGTCACCTTGCAGCGCCGTGGCAGTCCAGCGCCGTGCTACGCCGTAGCATGGTTCGAATGACAGCAGACCGATGCTTCCAATCTGTCTAATCTGGACCGCCCTCTCTTTCTCTCTCTTGCGCGCGCGCGCCCATGCAAGCTCGAGTTGCTAGCTATTTACCGCCAGCTTATGGCATCACGACTCGTCATCGGATTACGAGGGGCAAGCGTTCTCTCGTTGACCGCCAAATTTAGAATTCGCGCCATGTTCATCGCGGGCTTCCGGCGGCGGCGGACCGAGTTTCTTACTACCTTAGTCTATCGGTGCGCTTTTTCGCAACTCCGCCTCGCCAAATCGGCACCGAGGACCCATTTTCACATATCGTTTTCGCCATGCTTAAGACCTTAAGAGGCCCGAATATCGACGTGCATTCGCCCGCTCTGACATCGGTGCGTCATTAACTGCCGGCACGATTACCTGATGTGGCAGTCATGGCGGCCAATAGTTCATTTGTTGCGGCGTACCGGTCGTGACATCCCACGTTGCTTTTGCCCACTAACGACACCGCAGGGACGGTAGATGACCATACCTTACCTTAGTCTAGTCAAAACTGACAGCCATCAGATGATCCGGTCTAGCCCCAGTTTCACCAGTGTGATGGGGACTCTCCGGACGGCTCACAAAACCCAGCTTACATCCGCCGTTTGCAAGCAACAAGTCCGGTTGCGTTTCCTCACGTTTCACTTTCTTCCCTGTCAAGAAGCTCCTTGAGTCGTCTCTCCTTCTTCCTTTGGACAAGATTCGAACACACATCTCGCTCCGCTTCCGAGCAGCCCCGTCTCATTGGTGTCGTCCCATCAGCAAACCTCATCAACCTGCGAAAGCTGCTAGTGCCAGGTCTCCAAGATAAACAGATAAACTCCCCTCACCCACACTTCACCCCGGCGCGATCCTCGAAACAAACTCCTACCCTCATCTATGCGAGATCTCTCGGGCCGCTAGTCGAAACGTTAAACGAGTGGGTATCGCGGTCCTATATTTCAACGCCAACCTCCCCGTCGGGGACGTTCGTCTCGTCCCATTGCGTGTCTGCTGGCTGCTGCGTGCCTACGAAGTATCTGCCCAGTCGTTGCGTTGCGCGGTCGCTGTCCGAGTGGTTGGGTCACGTCGATCATTAAAGTTGTTGCCCCCCCCCCCCCCCAGCTAGAGATCATCCGGCCTTAAAGAAGATCGACCGCCAGGTTCACAAACCGCCCGCATTGTGTGTTTCTGAAGATCTCTTTGCTGCGATGCAACCCAGCCTCAGCGTCACACATAGATCAACATGCCTTCAACATTATTTCCGTCTATCTCGAAGGAGTTTTCGAGTCCCACAACCACCCCCGGAGAGGCGTTCCCGATGATGAAGTTACCAGTGGAGATCCGATTAATGATATGGGAGTACGCTCTCCCAGAAGCGCGCGTGTACGAAGTCATGGACTCGCCGAATGCAAGCCAAAAAACGCCTGCGGCAGCCGGGCTCATGTTCGCCAATGTTCGAGATGAACCGCCACCAGCGCTGGGCGCGGTATGCCATGAGACGAGGGTGTTTGTACTACAACGCTACAGACCTCTCGCTCTCTCGGCGACGACGAAATACGTCGACCTATCGCGCGATATCCTTTTGCTCGAGCCGTACTTGCTGGTCAAGCGGTTACTCCGGACATTGCAGTTCTTCAGCCAGATCCCTCTTGTGCGAGACAACCTCAGTCGGCTTGCGTTTGGAACGTCATACGGACTCTACACTGGCATCTGCCACCCGGTGCTCAGTTGGAAAGTCTCCAAGTCCATTATATCGACGCTGCTTGCCCGTCTGGCAAAGTTCCCCAGATTAAGGAAGCTCGTATTTGTCGTCCACCAGGAGTTCCAGTTCGACTTTGACATTCGACCTCCATATGCCACATCTCATATGAACTACCCAGATCCGCAACGACCACAATTGGTGCACCAAGGATACCGCTTCAAGTTCGATATTGAGTCACAGCTCAACTATACACAGCCGCGACACCCGCACTCTAATCAATTTCTCTATTACCCGCTGGACGTCGACGACGACAAGGACGACTGTTTCGACAAGGATGACTTGGAAAACGAAGGCGACCTGTTTGAGTCGTGGCCCACGAATGACGACTGGCGGCGCTTCAGGCGGAGGTTCCAAAGATCTATCCACCTTGTCGGAAAGGGCTCGCCGGGATGCCAGCGGCCAAAAGTCATGCCCAAGCTTGAGGGCGCGAGTCTATTGTGGAAGTACAGCAAGGCACAGCATTATTGATGCACTTTTTTTATTTTTTTGGGTTGGCGTTCTCTTGGGTGTGGAGTTTAGGGGCTTGCATGCATTATCTATACCCTCTTTAGATCTTGACTTCAAGGTTCTCGGTTAGGCGCAATACAGCGGCATCTGGGCTTGTAGTATCAGTCTCATCATTCAGGCTGCATATAAAACGGATAATAAGTCACACTCTTCAAAATGCATCTTGGTGACCACAGTATTTCCATTAATTTTCAATCTGCCTCTAGAGGCAGACTACATACTGTGTGATCCCACGCGAGAAGGCTCAACACGAGTTCCCGCCATTGCTTATGCCTCATTATCATTCTTATCATCGTCATGTCATTATTCGCACACCACCCTTCCTCCCATCTTCCCTTGCTCAAGCTTTACGCCCACTGCGATTCCGACCGGAGTCCGAATACGATGGACACGATCAGGAAGGAAATGGAAAATCCAACGAGATTCGCCAGCAGAACCACACTGAAGGCCGATTCCTCCTCCTCCTCCTCCTCTTCTTCTTTTCCCTCCATCTCTACTACGGCGACTACGCCCCCGCACCGCTCGGCAGGAGTGGCAGGAGAGGCGGGAGACTTCTCGCCGTCCGTGTCGGAATTACCATCGCCGAGAGCCCACTTCTCGAAATCCCAATTCACCGCATCCAGCTCTCGCCGGATCTCCTGATCAGCCAGGCTGTACTCCGAATCCTCCTCACTCTCACACCAAACGACGGAGGAACAGAAGAGACAGAGATGCTCCTCCGAAGTAATCTCACTCCCACTCTCACTCTCATTCACCTTCGCTGCGCTGAGGTCCAAAGACCGCGGCCGTAACTCCTCAAGGTGCGGGGCGACCACCGGTGGCTGTGGTTGTGGCAGTGGCAGCACAGGCGGCGGGAGAACCAACTCCTCAATCTCCGCCTCGACGGGGAGTTCGTCGACGTGGAAGGGGTCAACAACAACCACATCATCACGTCTCTGGATCGCCCTCGCAGCCTCGATCCCGTATTCGAAGTACGAGAACCTCTTGATCCAGGGCTCGTTGCGGGTGAGGGGTTCTTGTTCGTAGTCGGCGTACTGGAAGCGGGAGAGCCGGGATTTGACGCGAGGGCTGCGGATGCCGTATTCTGCGAGGGTGCGGGCTTCTAGGGCGACATCTTCGAAGGAGGTCCAGCCGATGTTGTTGCTGTAGTTGTGGCTGGGGGAGGGGGAGATGGTGCAGTCTATGCAGCCGGGTGTGGTGGGGTTCCAAGTGGAAGGGGCTTTGAATCCCGGAGTCGCGAGCTCGGTTGGAGGAGATTGAGACTCCCTCCCCTCTATTCCCTTCTCTCCAGGCTTGTTGGGAGCGTATACTTGCTCGAATAGGGCCTTGGTGATGGCCTCGGCCCTGGAGGCTGATTGGAGCATCTTGACCTCGTCAGGGGTAGGGGTCTCGCTGACTTCTCCCAGAGACTCCTCGATCGTCTCGAGACTCATGGTAGTGAGTCTCGGACGAGTGGAGCGATCGTGCCAGACGTGAGGGTATCTCGCAAAGTAGGTACGGGCAGCCGCCATTTTTGCTACTGATGGTATATGTGATTGAATACTTGGGTGTAAAGTGACTTGAGAAAGTGGTGAGTGTAACTTGAAGTTGTTAGAATTATCAAGATGATTTATGGGATATGAAATGAACGGAGAACGATCAATGAGACAGGAAACGGGCCTGTTTGATATACTACATACACCGTTCTTCCGGAGATACCTCATGTCTTTGAGTTTTCGCAACTTTTCTCTTGGTCGGAGATACCTTCACCATCGGACCATGATACTCTCTGCTCTGTGTTTAGACTTCAGTCGTACCACGATCCTGCGCTCAATCAGAGTCCAGCGGAGATATTTCATGCCATGCAGGTGCCTTTGGGACATTTGGCTCCTGGGAAAGAACTGGGACTATTCGGTTTGCGGCTTGGCAATGTATGACTCTTGACGACTGCGTGATGACACTTCTTGCGGGACGTTTGAAGCTTCATTCAACCTCTAATTTGTTTTTTTAGTACGTAATCTGCCAGATCCTGAACATAACACTAATAAGACATGATCCGAGGTACACTCGAGAATCCAGCTTGGAAGATGTGCTCAGAGATAAAGTCTACATGATCCAAGCTAATCCAAGAGTCTCGGACTTCATCAAGATAACAAAAAGGGGCGCGGTCAAAGGCAAAGCAAGAGTTCAACTTAACTTTGCCACGGACTCGGTAGACTCGAGAGTAATTCGAGATGGTACGTTAGTTCGGTCTTCTTCGCGGCCATGTTCTTGAAATATGCACAATAGATCACGAAAAAGTTGAGCACCCGTGTAGACTCCAGTCTTAACCCACCAAGTAATTATCTGGGCCATTAATCATCCACAACAACCTTGAGGGCGAGGGACCGCTATCCCATCGGACTTCTAACTCATACAAAAAAATGCAAAAAGCTCAGCTCCCTATAACAGGGAACCTACGAAAGATCCGAGGAGACTCTTACCAGCCTCAGGTGTAACGATGCAAGGATTTTTACAAGAACAATACGGGACTCGAACCCGGGACCTATGAGTGCGGGGCTATTCCCATCTAAGTGACATTCCCCGCTACGTCACAGGCCTTGGTGATGGAATGCCTCCCTTTTAATAATTATAGTGGGTGAGGTGGTGGGTGGTGGGCGATGTGCGTGAGGCCGGGCGGTGAGAGATACGGGTGTCAAAGGTGAATCACTAGGCTGGCATCACACGGTTCACATTCGTCGGTAGAGATTAGCCACGAAATACCATCATTTTCGCAAACCTTTTTTTTGATTAAGGACTAAGACTAGAGATACCACGCTATTTCGTCCGACCTTGGGAAATCCAAAGCCGTGATGTAGTCCAAGAGGATTGCCTTAGAGCTTCTTGTCAACCACATGAAGAACGCGGTGCTGGGATCAAATGTGGTTGGCCTGGCGAGCAGATACCTAGGCAACAACACAGCCATATACATTTACTGCTTCCAAGCCCTTGGAAATAATAATTAGATAGAGGATGTATTGATGTGTTTATCAAGGGTACGCCGAGATAGACAGCCACAGAGTAGTGCAGATGATAGTAGTCGGTCATTTTTATTGTCCGAAACCTGCTCGTGACGTGCAAGTCTCTCAAGTTTCCGAGATTTATTCCATTTGCATCGTTGCCAACCCCCATTAGAGCCCGGTATTGTTCCAGAGTGTCCTCACAGTCGAAAACGTGTGCCATATTCCCAGCAGTTGTCCAGGAAGAAAGCGACGCTGCGCTCAACAGCCGAAATTTTTTCGGGCAGTCTTCTCTCATTCCGTAGACTTCGACTCATTTGCTAAACTTCTCTGCCATGATCGATGCTAAGCCGTCGCACCATCCCGTGGCCGCCTCGATTAGGAAACCGATGTAAACCCCAGAAAAGTGGTAGGAGTGCCTGGTAAAGATGGTCGGCCAGGGCCCGGTGACGAACGAGTGGGCCATCGCGATACCATAGCCCAATATGCCGGCTGTCATGATGCCGGATGTGCTTCTCGGACCCTTCGGCCAATGTTCCAGGATGGCGATGCACGAGACCGGGAATGCGATCATCGCGGCGACGCCGTAGATGACAAAGAGTTCCTCCGACTCAACTGTGCAGGGTTCGCTGCCAAGGACCGCCAGGACGACCCAGCTCGAGAAGTTGACAGCGAGCGCGCATAACAACTGTTCGGCTATTTCCTTCTTTGACTCGACTTCCTCGGTAGAGGGTTTGGGTGGTTTCTTCATTGTCAAGGGAGGTGGGTAGGTGGATTTGTTATCTCCCATGTTTGAAGAGGGACTTAGAGTCGCGGTGTATCGCTCTTGAGGCAGTATTACGCCCAAAGGACCGATGCGTAGCGCGAGTCCTGAGTTTAGCATTCAAAGATTGGTAGTGAAGTGCTATGAGTTTGGTGGACTTTGGTACATGGACAGCAGGACCTGCTCGGATATTCAGTGCTCGCCGGAACGTTTGTGGAGGAAGATGATATAGGCCATCTCGTTTCGGCTCGCTCTACAACCGTGGGGAAACCCGCATTATGTGTACGGGTAACCGCGATGGTCTCTCCCACAAACTTAATCCAGCCGCATCCCAACCTTGCGTAGGCCTGAAAACGCCTGAACGGTACGTCCAACCTTGAGATCTCAAAGGTTCTGAGCCGCGCCGGACGAAGAGGAAGGCTGAGTCTTGGCCGCATCCTCGCCGCCAACAGTACGGATCTTCCTCGGCAGAGGCTCCTCCTTCGAGTTCTTGAGGGCCTCGAGAACCAGCCCCATGAGCCCCGTCACCCCCTCAATCCAGAACCCGACGTGGAACCCGCTCAGCAGGCAGAACTCCCGCCCCAGAGTCTGCCCGACGCCAACGGTCCAGCTCGGGACCGTGATCCCGTAAATGAGCGTGGCAGTGAAGCCCAGTATACTGCTCAGGATTCGCTGATGGCCCGTACGGGGCCAGACGCCGTACGTCATGATGAACACGCCGGCCCCTGTGATGAAGAAGAAGACCGTGGCGGGGATGGCGAGGAGGAGCTTGGCGTCTTCGTCGCCGGAGGGCGATGGCCTCACAGAGAGGCTGCCGATTGTCGCTAGTGCTGCCAGGTTGAGAAAGTACCAGGTTGCGAAATAGTTTTCGGACGGCATGAGATCATCGATGTGTTGTCTCGGGGCAGTATTGGGAGTGTCTGGCTTCGTTGTCGGGGGCGCTGCGGTACTTGATTTAAGTCCATCGCTGCTTGCTACAGGCTCTGGTCGTGGAATTGGCGTTGGAGTTGAAGTCATGTTTCTAATCGAGCTCCCCACTTCGTTGTAAGTCAAGAAATCTTTTTAAGATCTTCGCTGGCTAAAGCCTTTGAATGGATGCTTTTATTTGAACAATAAACATGTAATGAAGAAGCTGACGGTGGAGCACCAGGAGAATATGGGTCAAAGTACTTATGTGAGATTGGAATGCGAAGCGGCAACTATGTGCCGGTAGCTTGGCTCGGTGGCCTCCGAATCCTTCATAAGCCGGGCGACGATGAAGCGGGCCTTGGTCCTTGGTTGGACCCATTGACTTCATTTTGCCCAGAAGCTAAGTATGCGCAATTCAGCTGTTGATTCGAATGAAATATGCGACGTCTTTTGTGCAACACAAAATAACCGTGATATATTGCTGTGTAGGCGAATAGATCGAAAAACAGCCAATGCGATCGGAAGCGACAGGAGCGGCGCAGCTTGACCAAGTAGCTTAGTAGCCCAAATGCTGAGATCGCGTAAGGAAAATGTAAATTCGAAGGGAAGAAAAGCGCCCGAGAAGTGTCATTAACTGTCTAATACTTGCTAGTCTATCAAGATTGCGATTTGACCATGAAAATCTGTAACACACGTCAGTAAACATTCGCACAAGAAGTGTTCGAGCAACACCAAGACGTACCGCGTTCAATGCCTTGTCATCCATAGTCGCCATCCTCTTCTGCGCGATCCACCGTGACCTCACGGCGTGGTGGCCTCTGAGCACCGGCGTCGACGTACCACTGGCCGTCGGTGTTGTTGACGCTGATGCTGACGCTGCCGCCGCCTTCTTCGCGCGCTTCTCCTCCTTGCGACGCTTCTTCTCCTCTTTCCTTGCAGCCTTCTCGGCATCCGTCTCGCCCTTGCGCTTCTTCTTTGACGACTTGTCGTCTGACGATTCGTCTTCGTCGCTGTTGTCGGCGGCCTCCTTCTTGGCTTTTTTGCTCTTCTTCTTGTCCTTCTTCGCCTTCTTCTCTGCCGTCTCGTCCTGGGTATCTTCGGAAGCATCCTCCTTGGCCGCAGACTTTGATTTGCTGCGTTTCTTCTCCTTCTTTTCCTTCTTTTCTTCCTTCCTCCGCTTCTTCTTCGCCTTCTCGTCCTCAGAAGACGAAGAATCGTCTTCGCTCGACTCCTCGGCCTTGCGCTTCTTCGACTTTTTGCTCGATTCGGGGATATCCTCCATGTTGACGTCGTCGCTGTCGCTATCGTTCTTCTCCTTCGCCTCGGCCGTGGGTTCCTCCTTGATCTTGTCGCCGACGAGGAATCCACCGCTAACGAAGCGCATGGGTCCAAACTTGTTGTCGCAGTACAGCGTGCTCTTCAGCGCCGTGCGGGCCTCCTGCTCCTTGGCAATGACCTCGGTAGACTTGCCGTTCAGGCGTCCAAGGAGGTCGGAGAAGACGTCCATGCCGGTGACCCTGTCATCCCTTGCCTGCTTGAAACCGAGACCGAGCATGTCATCCTTAAGGGCGACGCGAATGAAGGAGGCATTGGCCGCCGTATGATGCACCGCGTGCGCTGCGTCCTTTGCACCGAGGTACTGGCCGGGTTCCCAACCCTGTGATCGCAGGATCTTCTGGCCAAAGGAGTCGAGGTCCTTGGTCCATTTCGTGTTGTTGGGATCCTTGCCGATCTTCCGGCGTCTAGAAATTAATTTTTTTCAGTCAGTTATCCAGAGAGGCGAGAAAAATTCACACGGAAACAGTGAGCCTCACGTCTTCGCCTGTGCCAGACCCATCTTTGCGTTGTGACGGGTGCCGACCGGTGGTGATGGAAGATGGGAATTTTCGAGATGCGATAAGAGATGCAGGCCAAAGCCATTATCGCAGGAAAAAAATCTGGTGGGGTCCCTGTTGTGGAATGGGGCTCATCCCTGCAATCTGCAATCTGCATCCGAGGTAGATCCGACCCACCGACACTCACCGAGCCGACCGAGGCGAGTAGTCTCAATATCACCATTTTCAATCCGCCGAGGATGGTTCACGATACGCACGTCCAAATTGATTGCTTATTCGCACTTTTCGGAAGCCTGCTTCAGCATAAAAGACAATTTTGAATACTTAGATCGTATGCGTAAAAAAGGCTGCAAAATGACAAAAGAGTTCACCCCCCCGGTGCTGAACTGGGGGCTACATCTCTGGTGCACATGCTGGGAATCGAACCTTGACCCTAGCGAGGACGAGCCTACCGCCGAGACGACTCGCCCCTAACCATCCCGCCAAACGGGACTTTGACCTGACCTCACAAGCCTGTGAGGCGCCTGCCTCCGTTGGTGACAGGAATGGTCCTGGACCCCCCTATATGGGTTCGAGCCTTCACTTTCATGGAAACTTGATGGCTCACGGAAGAAAGCGCTGGCCTACCGGGTGCAGCGCCATCCATATCCATCCACGGCCCTCGCTACCTTGCCCTCCAAGCCTCCTACCCCTTTCCGAACCTTGAGGGCGAGCACATTGACGGCGCAATTCTCACACGCCCAAAACCCACAGCCACTGCCATACTGCCATCTGGTCACGGTACCAAATTCAACTAAATGTCGGCTTCCCCTCCCCTCTAGTTGACTTGGCCCTGCCGAGTCTGCGCGACTTCGCCGGCATCCTACGTGCAAGACCAGCACAGCGGTCAAGGGTCCCCTTCTTGTGCAACAGCGAGAACAATCTGGCATCGCTCCTGTTGGCAAGTAAGTTATCCCTTTCTCTATGCAGTATCTCCCTACTTCTCCTCTACTATAATGCAATGATGCGAACACATTAGGATTGAGCAACCGAAGTGTGTAGCTCTTAAACCCAGGCCGGTCTACGTTTCTACGCAGATGCTCCAGGGACCAGGATCGCAGGTAAACAAGGCTTAGAAGAGTCGAAATGATTTCTCTATTCCCCCAACGCCATATGAAGTATGCTCGGTTCGTTACTGTACACAAGAACTATCGTCGCATGGATTCGCCCTATTATCCTTTCTCTCTTATCGGATGCTTATACAGTGAAGCCAAATCCCTTCATGCAAGCTCGGTACTGGTCGATCGTGGAAAGGCAATCCTTGGACGGATCGGCGGCGTTGGAGAAGAGCATGCACTCGTCACGCTTGGCCTTCTCGTCCTTGCACACGCAGCAGGGCTACAATCGCGATGGCTCGTCAGTATTCAAAGTTCGTCGTGCTCAAATCGTCGAAGGGCTAGGTTCGGAGAAAGGGTTCTTTGCGCACCTTGGGCTTGGAAGCTTCCTGGCTGGCAGCCGGCGCAGCGGCCGGGGTGGCGATTGAGGCTGTGGGCGGACATTGTTAGCCATTGCGCGGCATGAAATGATGGACTGTATTCCTTACGAAGAGCAGCAGCTTGGGATGCCATTTTGAGAGCGAAATGAGTGTCGGGCTGTTCGGTGGGTGGTTTGCGACAAAGATTTGGATGGGCGGAAAGGATGGCCATTGAGGTGGTCTTCGTCGAACCACTTTTTTTTTCCGCTGACTGACCTCACCACAGCTGTCGCATTTGTCAGTCACTCTAATTTTCGGGAGAGTTCGGCGCCATGGCCCAATCACGCCTTCAAAGAGTCACGTGTGTTGGTGGCCATCTCGCGCATCGTTCCAATTCTCGAGTTTTCTCATCTCGATTAAATGCGTCTCAAGGTTTCATACAGTTCCGTGTTAGGTTCCAGAGCCTATTTATGTTCCTAAAATTTGAGACGATGTATGCTGTGATTTCCAAAGAAACCAAGACGTCAGCGAATTCCGTCGACGTAGCACCGTGACGGGGACCGTTCCGCGTTGCGGGGCTCCGACCCCCTTCCGGAAAGTGGATCCATCGGACACCGGATCGTCACCAGACCAAGGGAGCTCTTGTGACGCTACCCCCCGCTAGTGACTGCACCTACCTTAGTATGGGGGGTGGGAGTTTGTTCGTGTCGTTTGTTACTACGTTGACAGGCTAGGAAGGCAGCTGAAGCTGAATGATCTGCAAGTTGTCGGCATGAATTTACCCCGTTCTGACTTCCACCTAATGGGACATTTGTACGGCAGGCTGGTAAATTGTTGGGCTTGACTGAGATTTCTCAAGTTTGAACTGGATAAACATAAACGTGCTTGTCCCCTCAGAGAAATTCGCCATAGCCTCGCGCTGTCGAAGAGTCACCGGGCACAGTCAACTAGAAGTCGCAACCATGCTGTCCATTGAGGAAATACTAGCTCTCGCTGAGCCCAACGCTGAGTTCACAGAGGTGATCCACAACATGAGCTCATCACATCACAATGTTGATCGTTCTCGCAGCTTCAACGGGCCAGCCCAATCAAGGTCGGCGCATGGAACAAGAATACGGACCTCAAACAGATCCGAGGCATCATGGCCAAGGTCCTCGAGGCCAAACTCGCGGCCAAACCCGACCCATCTACCCTGCCCTACGTCGAAGAAGACGTCCGCATCACCGTGAGAGATAGGACAGCGATTGCCGTTCGCATCCACAAACCCAGAGCCGTCGCCAATGATGGCTGTCCTGTTCTTGTAGCGTTCCACGGTGGCGGGTTCGTCATTGGCGATCTGGAGGGCGTGGGTCCCCTCTGCCAGCTCTTTACAACACTCGGTGGCATTGCAGTGAACGTGGACTATCGTTTGGCTCCAGAGCACCCCTTTCCTATCCCCGTGCAGGATTGCTTCGATGCTGTGAAATGGGTAGATCTACCCATCCAGAAGGCCTGCCTGTTACCATGTAGGGACGAGGCTGACACGGGGTAGACCGTCGATAACGCGAAAAGCCTTGGAATTAATTTATCGAAAGGCATTCTCGTCGGCGGCGAGAGCGCAGGCGCTGACTTGGCGTTGGGCGTAACCCGCCTTTGGACCGACGAGAAACAGACGCCAGAGCTGACGGGCATATTTTCGTCCATCTCCGGAGCCGTCACCGAAGACACCGTTCCCGAAACGTACCGAGATCGTTTCTTGAGTCTGAAGCAGAATGCTAGTGCCCCAGTCGTAACCGCAGACTCGATCGAGTTTATCAGAGGTAAGGATCATCACAAGACGACAGCAGCACTCTAGAGGCTCAGAGTAACATCGTGCTAGAAATGTACAAGCCGGACCCGAGAAGCCCGGTGGCGTACCCTGTCATCTCGCCGGACCTGAATGGCATCCCTAGAACGTACTTCCAGGCTTGTGGGCTGGATCCCGTGCGAGACTGCACGCTTATCATGGAGCAGGTTTGGAAAGATGCGGGAATACCAACCAAACTGGATGTCTATCCTGGTCTACCTCATGGATTTTGGGCACTGTTTCCTCAAGCAGACTTCAGCAAGAAACACCAAAGAGATCAAAAGGCTGGTCTGGAGTGGTTATTACACAAGGACTCGGCATAGTTGACTTACACGGGCACCAACATGACTCAGTTCATCACACTTCTCCCCCCAAATTATAACCTTCCTATACATTATCATAGTCTCTTATCGAGGAAGTTCCCATATTACCGTAAGTAAATTGATCACAATCCGTGCCAATAAACGCCGTTGAAGCGAAAACGCGTCGTTGAGAAAAAGAAAGTTTAAATGGTGATAGGGGCGCCATCCCTGGAAATGTAGTGGCTTTGACCCCTGTAAGCTCTAAACTCAAGTGGAGCCACCCCTGCAACCTCTCAACGCGCTCTCGCCCGCCAGACG
Source organism: Colletotrichum tamarilloi (assembly GCF_030869305.1). Classification (NCBI taxonomy): domain Eukaryota; kingdom Fungi; phylum Ascomycota; class Sordariomycetes; order Glomerellales; family Glomerellaceae; genus Colletotrichum; species Colletotrichum tamarilloi. The sequence continues at coordinate 98,586 of NW_026849432.1, forward strand.
CGACGGACTAAATGGAAGGAAATCTGGAGGTGGTCGCCTCCAATTGACATCACCAACGACGTTCGAGCCTCCCGTCTACTATTTCGCATCGTCTCCCAACACCCCAAAACAGGCCGCCAGCTCCCGCAAGCACCTCTGGTCCAATATGGCGCCCAAGTCGAAACCGCCCGAAAAGAAGCAGCAGTCGCTCACAAACTTCTTCCAGCCAAAGACGGTCAATGGCCTAGCCGCCGCCTTCCAGAAGTCGCAGTCCGAAGCACGAACGAGCCCGCCTGAGTCGCCGGATTCCTCGCGCAAGCGCCCCTTGGAGGAGGACACGGATAGGGCCAATAATGGACCCGACAAGACCATCAAGAGAGCAAAGGGTGAAAATGGGGACAAGGCCAATGCTGCGGATCGGGGCAAGAGCTCCTTCTTCACTCCAGGAGCCAAGCCACCCGCCGAGTCTGAGCCCAAGTCCAAGGCATCTGCAGCTTCCTCTAGGACGGGACGGTTCGCCTACAGCCAGGCTTCAGACGTGAACGAGGAGAAGGATGAAGAGGATCAAGACCCATCCACGAAGCAGCGCAAGGAGGAGTTACACAAGAAGTTTGTCAAGAAGCTGGGCCATCCGGACAGCATGCTATGGCGGCGCCGGAGGCAAGATGACAACGAAGCCGCTGATGAGGAGGAAGGCGAAGGAGAAGAAGACGAGGACGAAGCTCCGCCGCCGCCCAAGGCAAAGAAGGGCGGTGCAAGAGCAAACAAGAAGCTCACTCCCATGGAGATCCAGTTCCTCGACATCAAGCGGAAACACCTGGATACAGTCCTCATCGTAGAGGTGGGCTATAAGTTCCGCTTCTTTGGTGAAGATGCCCGCATTGCCGCCAAAGAGCTCAGCATCGTGTGCATACCTGGCAAATTCCGCTACGACGAGCACCCTTCTGAAGCACATCTGGAAAAGTTCGCCTCTGCGAGCATCCCGGTACATCGTCTGCCGGTTCACGCCAAGCGTCTCGTTGCTGCTGGTCACAAGGTCGGCGTGGTACGCCAGATTGAGACAGCCGCATTGAAGAAGGCCGGCGACAACCGCAACGCCCCATTCGTTCGGAAGTTGACCAACGTCTACACAAAGGGCACATACATTGACGAGAATGGCGAACTTGAAACGGGTGGTGATGGTGGCGCTCCTTCGGGTGGTTATCTGCTCTGCATCACCGAGACTCCCACCAAGGGGCAGGGCACCGACGAGAAGGTCGATGTCGGTATAGTAGCCGTACAGCCAACCACGGGCGACATTATCTACGACACATTCGAGGACGGCTTTATGCGCAGTGAAATCGAGACCCGACTGCTGCATATCTCGCCGTGCGAATTCGTCATCGTCGGCGACCTTACAAAGGGGTCAGACAAGCTGATCCAGCACCTCTCGGGGAGCAGCACAAACGTATTTGGTGATCGCAGCCGCGTCGAGCGTGTCCCTCGAACAAAGACCATGGCCGCCGAGGCCTACTCTCACGTCACACAGTTCTACGCCGACAAGCTGCAGCAGACCCCCGATGCCGATGCCTCGGCTCTCCTGGAGCGCATCCTTCACCTCCCCGAGCCCGTCACCGTCTGCCTCTCCGCCATGATCAGCCACCTCAAGGAATACGGCCTCGAGCACGTGTTTGACCTGACCAAAAACTTCACCAGCTTCTCCGCGCGCCAGCATATGCTCCTGAACGGAACGACACTCGAGGCTCTCGAGGTCTACCGCAACGCTACCGACCACTCGGAGCGCGGTTCCCTCTTCTGGGCTCTGGACAAGACCACTACCCGCTTCGGCCAGCGCCTCCTCCGCAAATGGGTCGGTCGGCCTCTGCTCGACGTCGCCCGCCTCGAGGAACGCGTGGCCGCCGTCCAGGAACTCGTTGACGAACAGTCCTCCGCAAAAGTCGACCTTCTGCAAACACTCCTCGCCGGCACAAAGACGGACCTCGAGCGCAGCCTCATCCGTATCTACTACGGCAAATGCACCCGCCCTGAACTCCTATCCGTCCTCCAGACCCTCCAACGCATCGCCATGCAATACCCAACCGTCAAATCCGCCGAGGCAACAGGCTTCACCTCCCCCCTCATCGCATCCGCTGTCCTGTCCCTCCCCCAGATCCTCGACCTCGTCGTCTCCCACCTCGACAAAATCAACCCCGAGGCCGCCCGCAAAGACGACAAGTACAACTTCTTCCGCGAATCAGAACAGACGGAAGACATTGAAGACCACAAAATGGGCATCGTCTCGGTCGAACAATCCCTCGACGAGCACCGCGGCGACGCCGCCGCCTCCCTCAAACGCAAGAAACCCGTCGACTACGTCACCGTCTCGGGCATCGAGTTCCTCATCGAGGTGCCCAATGCGGACCTCAAATCCGTCCCGGCCTCGTGGATCAAAATCTCGGGCACAAAGAAGCTCTCCCGCTTCCACACCCCCGCTGTCGTCCGCCTCATCGCCGAGAGGGACCAGCACCGTGAAGCCCTCGCCGCCGCCTGCGACGCCGCCTTCTCCGCTCTCCTCCGCACGATAGCAGACGCCTACCAACCTCTCCGCGATGCCGTCTCCTCCCTCGCAACCCTCGACTGCCTCCTCTCCCTCTCCCGCGTCGCCGCCCTCCCGGGCTACAGCAGACCAACCTTCCTCCCCTCCACCACGAACAAACCCACAATCTCCATCGCCCAAGGCCGCCATCCCATCGCAGAACACACCCTCTCAGATCCCTACATCCCCTTCACCACAACCCTCGCCTCCCCCTCCCCGCTGGCCCACCTTATCACGGGCCCCAACATGGGCGGCAAATCCTCCTTCGTCCGCGCCGTCGCCCTCCTCGTCCTCCTAGCCCAGATAGGCTCCTTCGTCCCCGCCGACGCTCTATCACTAACCCTCACCGACGCAATCCACGTCCGCATGGGCGCCCGCGACAACCTCGCCGCCGGCGAATCGACCTTCATGGTCGAGGTCTCGGAGACGGCGCGCATCCTCCGCGCCGCCACCCCGCGCTCCCTCGTCATCCTCGACGAGCTGGGCAGAGGCACCTCCACCCACGACGGCGCCGCCATCGCCCACGCCGTCCTCGATCACGTAGTCCGCGAGAACAGGTGTCTCACCCTCTTCATCACGCACTACCAGAATCTCGCCCGCCTAGCCGAGGGCATAGGCGAAGGCCTCGTCAAGAACGTCCACATGCGCTTCACCGCCACCCGCAGAGCCGGGGCTGGGGCGGAGCAAGGCGACGTCGATGCGGATGATGATGAGGCGGGTGCTGATGAAGAAATAACGTTCCTGTATGAAGTTGGAGAGGGTGTCGCGCACAGATCGTATGGACTAAACGTGGCTCGTTTGGCTCGCATACCCCGCAAGGTCATTGATGTTGCCTCGCAGAGGTCGCGCGAGATGGAACAGGATGTAAAGGTCCGGAGGTTAAGGGGCACCGCTCGTCTTCTCACCGAAGTCCTTGAGACGAAACCCGACCAGCTTGATCATTTGATCTCAAACATTGAGCAATTGTAGGCAGATATATCACGGACAATCAAAAGTAAACATATGTACTATGAATCCTTGTGTTATTTCTCGAAAGTGCGTCTGGTGTGACTAGTTGACGCGGTATGACTGCGAAAGACCGAAAGCTGCGTTATCTATAGCCTCCTTTGCCTCCCGAAACAAAAAAAAAAGTCGATGGGTAAAGTCCTAGAAACCTGGTGGGGCTCTTTGCAGTGCCACCGCTTATGGATGTTCCACCACATTCCCCATGATTTCTTGCTTGCAAGTATCGCGCAAGCCTAGCAGCATGTGTCCTATTCCCGCCCTCTTAACTACCCTGTGTTCCACCCCGACGCCATTTGAGCGAGGATCCGCAAGTGAGTTAGTCGTTTCCAGAGGAAGGCTCACCCCGCGTCACGCCGAGCTCAAAAGTGGTCCGGTGATGTAAAGGAACGCAGGAGAAGATTGCGTATCTACTCGAACAACTGTGGGGTATCAGCACTGCCCAATTGCGCCTTCGCCAGAACGTCAGACTTACTTGAAAAGAAAGAAACCGAAGAACGAAACCCAGATAAAGAGTCTGTTAAAACCCCAGATCCGCATACCCAACTTCCCCGCGGTGGTGGCTTGTGATGAACCCATGTCACCAACGGGAACGTTGTCGAGTTGCGCAACTAGGCCCCATGTCCATTCTGGTACACGCCCGAGCCCTGAGCGTGGTCATGGTGGCCGTTGCCGTACGTGTTCATCATGGGCATCTGCTGAGAAAACATCATCTGCTGATGATTGGGATTGGCATTGATCGGGTTGAATCCATGGTGGCCGGCGCGCAACATTGGGTTACCCCAGGCCGGGTTGAGGTGGTACATGTCAGGCATCGGGTATCCGGTGAAGATGTTGGGGTCCATGTTGATGGCAGTGGTCATTCCAGCCTGGTTCAAGTGAGTGTTGTTGACACCATAGAAGTCAATGCTGGTCATCTTGTGTTCCTGTACACCATTGTTATTTTCCTTTCCTGTGAAAGTTCGACGTGAAAGCTGCTTCGCAGCCGGAGTAGGAGAGGCCATGCTCAGATTCGAGTTCGCGTTCATCGACCGGAGGGGTATACGATTGCGGACGTCGAATCTGCGCACATAGGGGTTAATACACAACATTACTAACATGATGAGAGTTTTCGGGGATGGACCTAGGCTCATCCTTCACCGTAGTCGAAGCCTTGGTGCCTATAATCTGAGTTAGTGGATGGGCAGGAAGACGAATATAGTACAGAGACTTACCGGTAGCGCTGCCACCTTGGAACACGTCGGAGACGCGATCAGTAACGGTGAAGAACTGGTCGTTAGGACCCCGGTCGGGACCTCCAATTTCCTTGTGAGATTCATCAAGCTCGATCATTCCAGCGTAGCCGAGAGTATCGCTGTCACCATCGGCGGTGCTAGCGATGTCGCTCGTGACATCGAACTTCTCCGAGAGGGACTCGCTGTCGAGCTCCGAAACTTCTTCCTGCTTGTAGAGGCCATTCTGGAGCTGCATAGCCAAAGCAGAAGATGCACGGTGAGCGGCTTCGTCAGCGAGCTCCTCCTTGACAACAACTCCCGAGGCATTGCCATCCTCCTCTGCGGCACCGCTACGTCTCTGACGACGTCTAGACTTCTTGATGACCTGTTTGAGCGATTGAAATAATTAGTAAGATACTGCCCTGCCTCGTGGCATATGCTTTGACTAACCGGGCTTCCCTCAACGGAAGGGGCATCATAGACATCACGAGTTCTCTCGAACTCCAAGTCCAGATTTGCCACGATCTCCAAGGTGGTGATCGCCTGAGACGAAAGCTCCATCTTGCGAAGCACAGAGGCGTCCTTGCGCTGGTTCCGCTGCTTCTTCTGATCAGGGGTGGCGGCATCAAAGATGCCCATGCCCGGCCAGACGGTTCCCTTGAGTCGAGCAGACTCCAAGTCATCGGGACCCCACTCAATGGCATCATCGGTAGGAGTCGAGGCCGAGGCCAGATCATCGTTATCACCGTAGTATGTGATGGCCTGCTGCTGGCCAAGAAGTCGACCGGTGGGAGGAGGCGTAAACATGGAGTCATCAGCCTCACGCTTGACAAGGGTCGAACGAGCCTTCTTTCTCTTGAGGGTCTGTCACAGTCAGTACATGAAAAGTTCTTTGCTCGACAGGATGCCTACAAGAGAAGTTCCCTGTCTAGATCGCGAGAAACCTCTCGCCTTTTCATCCTTGGCCTTGAGGCGCTCTGCAAGCATACGCTCGATACCATAGTCCTTGTACCACTTGTCGTAGGTGGCAACTTTGTCCGCGGCGGCGAGATCCTGAGTGGCGCGGATTCTCACATCGTTTTGAGTCTGAAGGTGGCCCTTGGAACTGAGGTGGGTCAGAAGATGGGAGAGGTCGGAGAAGCGCGGGGTGCTCGTGCAGACAAGGCAGACGAGGGGAATTCCAGGACTGCCCGAGGGCTTGGGGTCGTCGGGTGGATTCTTGGAGCTAGGGGCCTTGCCGCTGGCCTTGACAGTGGACGACTTCTCGATCTTGATAGGCTTGAGCTGCTTGTTTCTGGATCCTTTGAGGATCTTGACGGGCATGACATCGTCGGCCTCGTGGGCTGCGACGGCGGCCATGTTCTGTCCAGAGTCAGCATTTGCAGCCTCTATAATTCATGGAGCCAGTCGTTACTGACTAGCCGTCTTTCCATGGTCTGAACAGAGCGAGTGGGATGGAAGACAGGCTTGTCTGCTCGTAGTAACCAAAACACAAAATGAGGGGAGGAAGAGAACGACGGATATTTCGAATATCAGCAGACAGAGGAAGGGCAGCACGGAGCAATGAAAGCCAAGGAGTGAAGTCGAAACGCTCAGTGCAAATGGGAGGTGTCAGTGGAAGCAAAGGGTGGCTGTGATGGGAGGAGGAATGTCGATGATTGGGAACATCCGACGAAAGAACGGATGTATCGACAACGACTGTTGTGCCATCCAAGAGGGTGGGCATAGACTCCAGATAGGAGAAGGGATGTACTCACGGCTTGAGCAGCAAGAGCCGCCTGACGTCTAGGAGCCATTTCGGAAAGACGGGAAGAATGATGTTATCCATAGTAACAACAAGCCTGCCGTCCCAAAATGAACGGAGAAGGTACGCTGGTATGAGATCGAAACTTAGCAAGAGGTGGTTCTTGAGGTTCAGGTACTCTTTCCTGCAAAATGAATTCGTCAGTGGCAGGAATTTTGTGGATGAAGGAAGCTGTGACACCGGCTCTTTCTCAACAGTTGGAAACCCTGATGAAGGAGCAGAGGCAAGTCCCGGTCTTGTCACCTGACGTAAAGGGGCAATGTCACTTTGAGGAAGGCATCGGCAATGCGGACCCTCAAGCCTCCGGTATGAACGTGTTGTCGCCGACCATCTGCCCATTGGCCCGGGAGAATGACGGCAATTTGATCCTGAAATTGCCGTGCGATTGGTGACCCCGACCGTGTCGCAACGGACAAGCCTCACTCGCTGGATGAAGGTGAAAGACTTACCAAAGTACCACGGATTGAGCTCAAGTTGAGAGATCAGCTGTTGGTTCTGAAGACCACGGGAAATAGACGGGTTATCGTGTGTATTTGGGTTCTATGAGATTGGCTTCGTTAGTAAGGACTTCTCTCCAAGAACTCGTGGTTTTTCAGGCAATGGCTCACCGTGCGTCCTGAATACAACCAGAAGACTCTCTATAGTCGCGTATCTTGCTGAATTTCTGCGCTGATTGATAGATTGTATCACCAATCCAAGGAACTAGATTGCTTCTGTATGGAAAAGTAAGTAAGAGTGGACCAAGACTGTCGATGTGTTTGTAGAGGAAAGAAGGAAGAGTTTGAGCCCAGAGAAGGGAAAGGAGAAGAGAAGAGCAGAGAATAGAGCGGGTACAAGAAGCCCAGGGCTGTTGCCCTTCCTCAGCTGTAGGACCAAGGGGGCGGGAGCAGAGACTGGCTCTCGCCATTCCTGGATGAACAGAACTGGCGGGAGCAGAGAATAGCTCTCGCCATCATATGTTGACAGGATAGGCGAGAGCAGAGAGTAGCTCCCGCCGTCTGAAGTCCAAGAAGAACAGCAGAATCAGATCCTAGCTCTCGCCGTCCCAAGTCGGACAAGACTGGCGGAATCAGAAGCTAATTCTCACCGTCTCATATCAAGTGAGATCAGAGACTAGCTCTCGTCGTCCAAATTTGAACAAGGTGGCGAGATCAAAGACTGGCACTTGCCGTCTCAACTTGAACAAGACTGACAGGATCAGAGGCTGGCTCTCGTCGTCTGACCTTGGACAAGACTAGCACTCGCCGTCTCAACTTGAACAACACTAGCAAGATCAAAGACCAGCTCTCGCCATCCCGGGTTGAACAGGACTGGTAGGAGTGTCTTGAACCAAGCATAGCTCCTGAAGCAGGAGCAGAGACGAGCACTCGCTGTCTCTGTATTGAAGAAAAGGGGCCAAAGTTGGAGCACACTTGAAGGTGGCTCTCGCCTCTTCAACTTGACAGGATATGAAGAAAAGAAAGTCAGGGAATTGTTTTCCAGCACCTGCGCTTGCAAACGTGTCTGAACGAACCACTCAGAATAGACAGTATCACCCACATCGTGAGGAATCTTCAGATGCCCAAGTGTTGAGACGGAAAGGGTATTTGAAGACGAATGATAGAACAGAAAACTTGCGATGAGAACCTTGCTCGGACGGGGCATCTGAGGAATGAATGGTTGGGACGATCAAAGCGTTGCGACGAAAGCGATCGCTCGATGAAAAGTAGACTGTGACGAGAACAACATTCGATGGTGATGTTCACCAGGAAGAACAAGAGCAGTGAGATCAAGGCGAAGGACAATGATTTGCAACAGAAAGAGACAGAAGAGACGGACCAATCTGAAAAGTATTGCGTGAAGGGAAAACAAAGACGGGAACGCGAAAAATGAAGCCAAAGAAGGTGTTCGGTGATGATTTTGACACGAAAATAAACAACACCACGTACCTAGTCCCTGAACTTCCTGAGAAACGGGTGTGGAAGTAGAATCTGGTATTTCAAGTGCTTTTTGTCAATACGCATCTGCGAATTGCTGAAATTCCCCCGATGGGTAGCGGAAGGAGGATGAGGATGTTGGTCCAGAAGCAGTGCTTGGAACTGGGATTTTGCGAAGGTCGAAGGCGATCTGATGATGGTCGTACAGACGAATCTGGGACGGGAAGAAAAACACAGATGCGACGGTGTCGTACAAAGGGTGTATTTCGAAAGAAGTGGAAGTGTTGGGACAGTGTTGTAATCGAAAGCAGAGAGGAAGGAATACCTGGACAGGCGACCGAATGAGACGATCAAAGTCCAAGAGAATGGTGTGGTTGTTGGTGAAATCTCCAAGAGGTTGAAGATATCGAGACTTCCGACGGCGTGGAGGAGGAAGATGGGTTTGTTGTGATGGAGGCGAAGGGCGAAGTATGAGAGACGAGAGAAAGGCCGACAGACGCGTGTGGTGGGGCCGCTCGGTGAGCGGGTGGGTGGTCTTCCGGAGTGGAGGGCATCACCACGAAGCTAAGCCTACACCGACCGCAGTGCACGTGACTGGGTGGTTTGATGCCGAAATAGGATATGGGATGAGGGTCGGGCGGTGTGAGAAGTCTTGGTACCTTACAAGGCTTCGAGATGAGGGTTCAGCGGGCGAGCCAGTGAAACGCTCCAGGCGTATCAGTTCAACCTTGAGGTACCTTAGTGCAGGCGGTACTTCTGGACGAGATGAGGCTATATTTTCAATGGCCATGATGTCAGAAGTAACTACATATGCCTAAAGTACATTTGACGAGGATGATATGACACTTGCAACAGATATTTGACTAAGCCTTAGACTGAAGTAGAGCAGTAGGGAGTGTGAATGGAGAGGAACGGGAATTTGTAGATTGATTCACCTTCCAACTTTAAGAACAAGTTGGCGTAACGGTGACTGGAATGACTCGTGTTGTATTATGAGGCTGATGATGGATTGTTTTATGTATCATTAACTTGCTCTCATGGGTATCTTAAGCTTTCAAGTATCCCAGGGGCTATCTCCCAGCAAGTCGTAAATGAGGCTACGTGAACTGTGGACAAGCCGACACTATTGCTCCCTTCTCGACCCGCATCCTCATACCTCTACTACTGAAGCAGGCCACATATCTACTTATGTGAACACATATATCGAGAACCAGGCGCCTGACCTTAAGCCATCATCCATCCGCTAACCCTTCCTATATTCCGTCTCGACAGTTCACGACGATTTCCTCCCAAGCACCCGATCAATCGTCGGCTTCGGCATACAATACACCGGATCAACCTCCACCGTCCCCGGATACCCCAACAAACTCAACCCCGTCATCCCAAAGCACGTATGCCACACATCAACCGTATTCCCCGGCCGATCCGAAATCCCGCCCAACTCCTGATCCTGACACTTCAGTATGAACGCAACAAGCTTGCCCCGATCAATCCAGTGCGTCCGCCCGATAATCTCCAGACTACTCAACACCCACCAGCTATAACACACGTCCTCGTCCTTCTCCGGCCTGCCATTCAACCCGCCCCCCGCGACCTGCCGCTCGCTGAGCCACCGGCCTAGCTTATCCGCCTCCACGAGGTCCAGACGCCCCGCGATGGCGAGCGCCGCAACGCACGTGAAGATCTGGCCCGAGTGAGACTCGTCGCCCGGGCTGACGCCGTACCCGCCGTCAAAATTCGTGCAGGCGACAATGTGCGCGACGGCCTTGTCGACGTCCACGAGGGAGAGCAGGCCCAAGAGGGAGAGGGCGTTGAAGGCGCCGTACAAGAAGCGCGTGTCCTCCTCGCCCCATTCGTCTCCCGCAAAGGTACCGCTTTCACGGTTCTGGAGGTCCGCAATGACTTGAGATGGCGAGTGTTAGCCCACTGCCCCCAAAACCTGTGACGTAGTGAGAGTGTTTTAATGTACTTACACTTGCCAACCTGCGCCTTCCCTTGACCCTTACCCCTCGCCTCCAACTCATCCAGCGCATCAATCATGACCAGAATCTGAACGGCACTAACAGTGTACAACATATGCGCGTCGTGGCCCGGCGCGGCCCCGAACCCCCCGCTCTCATGCTGACACGAGAGCACGAAATCAATCGTCTCGTCCCGCGGGAGAGCCTCCGGGTGGCCGAGGAGGTGCAGCGCTACCAGGCCCCAGTAGAGGCCGTTGAGGCGCAGGTGCTCCGTCAGCCAGTAGTCGTACTCGTCTTTGCGGGTATCAAGGCTCTGGACGTATTTGACGTGCGCCGCCGTCGCCAGCTTCAGCTCGTCTGGCAGGTTCTCGAACTGGGCCGCCATGACGCCACCCTTTTTCTCTTTTGATTTTCCCCCTTTCGTGTGACTTGATCCGGGCGTTCGTATCTGAGGTAAGATCAGAAAAGGTTTATGGAGAATTAAAACCGAACCAAACTTCCTCAATAATACCTAGGCAGGCGTGAGAGGATGGATGAAGTGAGGTCGTTCGCTTAGGTAATGGTGGTGCAGGGCCGGTACGCAGGGTTCTGCCGACTGCCGGGCCGTGAAGTCCATCTAGTGTGGGGTGACCTCGCCGCCCTCACCGAGGTGTGTAACCCACCCCATGCTTAACGGATCCGAAGGTGACGTCCGTGACGTCTTAAGTATCCGACAACTTCTGGCCGTCTCTTACCTTACCTTACTTGGTGATAGTCTCGCTCACTCTATGCGGTGATGCACCATGACTTTATCTACCTTAGTTACTGTACTTGAAAGGCAGCCAGCTGAATTGCCAACTGGGGTCAACCGGGAGTTGGGTTTAAGGAACTCAACAGTTGACCGAGAGACGGACCTGAGAACCAAGCTCATCTTTAACCTGGGATCGTTAAACAGGATTAGGCTGGATTCTTGGCACCATACTACATGTCCGCCATGCAAACTTACAATCCCCAAAGCACCGCAGCAAGATCGGATTATTTTTCGTGATCCTATCATCTTCCCGAATCCATTTGTGGCAGCTCTTCTAGTAGGAGTGGTGTGTAACAAATAACTACCTCCGCCAAACTGAGGAGGATGATGCTTGGCACGGCTATTGATGGTGGCTGGAACCCGGTCTTGCAGAAACTTGCCGTCCAATGAGTGTTGAAAGACGTACTTGTCCTGGAGAGGTAACGAGATGGCGGAGAAGTACTTTAGGCTCTGGGATCGACGACAAGGAAGGCTTAGAAACGCCCTTCTTTTCCCGATCTCATCTTGGATGGATGGGGATTACGCAAGACCCATCATCAAAAGATCGCAAGTACAAACGGGGTCACCAGAGCCGCCCTTGACGGCACCGTACACAGTAGAAGAAGGTGGCTAGGACTGGGCAGTTGGAAGGAGATGGTGCAGGCTTGATCCTGCGAATAACCTCACACCCCGCCGGGCGAACTATGACATATCGGGCACCCTCCCTTTTGAGACGGCTTGGGCTAGAGCCAGTTCTCCCGAGGAAGAACGCAGCGTTGTTGGGCCCGAATCTGCGCACCCAGACTCTATGTAAAGGCGGGTCCTCGCGGGCATAACACAGTATCCGTACGAGAATACGTGCCACTTCCATATTGACAGCTGGAGCCATCACCCAGGCTTGTGCCAGGCCAGGAGCAACGGAGGCGAAGCCACGCTGCCACGCTGCCATGTGCGCGTACCAACCCTCTTTTCTGGGTCCTTCCCGTCCGGACACCGTTCGGGGCGTTGTTGACATTTACATATCGTGCCCACGCCTGCGGGGCTTTTCCCAGCGTTTGTCGAAGAAACACTACCGAGTTTCAGAGTGATCGGTTGTGTGCCTGAACTAAGCTCCTTTCGGACAACGGTGGTGTACGTTGGCATTCAGGCCTGTGCGAACCATGACGCCGTTGTCAGAGACCAAGTACTTCGTAGGCCCTGAACGCAGAGTGCTATCCCCTTTCCATGGTAAGGCTCTGGGAGACTTCGTTCATGTCCTGTCGCTCATGTTGCTGGTGTACGGAAGTTATAGCTGTAAAGCTGCTTTGCGACACGGTACAAGCTAGCTGTATCCTCGACTAGGCTTGATTCTGTCAATTCATAACCGAGAGAGATCGCCGCGGCAAGTGGGTAACTCATCGTTGATATTTAGCAACCGAACCCGCTATCCGCCCGCGAGACACTTGACCGCTGACGACACGCCGTGGGCTTGGAGTTGATTATAGTACTGCGGAAGTTCCCAACTAGAGCAAAAAACGCCTCGGGCAAGTGAATCTGCGAATATCTCGTATCGAACGTAAGTAATCTCAACCGTCCTCCGTTGTTGATGCCGAGGCCACTTCTCCACGAGAAGCCATACAGCGAACAGTGACTTCCTAGTATTGGCTGTGATAGATACTTGATACCTTGTACACGCTTCCGTTCCGTCGATCTCTAACCACCTTCATTGGCAACGCGGGACTTGGTATCAGTGAGAATGACGACAGCTCTAGCGTAAAGTTCGGCAGAGTTTCTACTTCTTCTGCGCCATGACCCGTCGTCTCGTCCCTCTGGATAACTTTGCTCAAAATAAGCCCTCTGACCAAAGAGAGTGCACGTTTTCGGCACAATCTTTTGAGATAAGGCTTAAGCCGGCACGTTGCGGCAACACTTGACGTGCTCGGTTCGAAACGAAAGCCAGAATACGTGCATTGGTTGGTTGCCAACCAGTCCGAGGCTTACGACTTGGGAGGCGATGATATGCTAGATGGCTTCGTGTTGCCTGTGCTTTGCAGATGGACGCGCAGTAGCGCGACTCCTTGCCGTCAAATCAGTGGGCAGCCGGCAAGCTTCTTGTCTTCTTGTCTTCTTGTCTGGCCAGGGAGGCAAGTTGAGCGAGTCGAGCCGAGCTCACCGTTGGACGGAGTAAGGGGATCTTCGACTCGGGCTTCCAAACACTCTGGAAGGGTCTGAACGTGCAGAAGAAACGCACAGAGTGCGTCGATAGCGTGCTGGCTGCGTCGCGACTTGTCACATCATGCCAGATCAGTCTGTTGCTCCGTTCTCTGTCGGCAACGCCTAGCCTCGTCTTGCAAGTGTACATACTGTCGCGGTGTTCTGACCACGTGGTGCTTCATATTACGGGTTTGCTTCAGGCTTCATCCCCTCCCTCACATTTGAGGTAACCCGCTCGTGGTCAGTCACCTGAACTTGCGGAGCGCCTATCGGACTTCGGAGGTGCCGTCATCACGACATATAACGGCGCACAGCTTGATGCCCGAGCGGCGGGACCACAGACGGCCGTACTGCTGCGGAGGCACTGACCGTCTTGGTATTGCCAATTAACGTATCCCGAGATAGACGACTAGAAAGATGACCGGTTCTAAGGGGTGACCGCAAGTTGTGTCATGAGGTAATGCAACGCTTAAAGCTTACATGGACGGCTGCAAGCAGTAAGCACCCCTGGCGTTGCTCACATTCCAGGCGATGCAAAACGTGGCAATCCTAGAATTGACTGCGTTTCAAGAGTCTGGCCTCCTGGCAGTCCAGTGGGCAATGTCCTCCAAGAGTCGAGTTGGATAGGGTATTCATTCAATGCCTTGGCATGGAACACCTGAGGAGCCGACTCCCCGCGAGATCCCTTTCAGCTTGGTGTTTTTAAATCATCTGCAAAAGGCAGAGAACAGACTCCGTCATCGCCATCGGAGCAAGTTTCCTTCATTGGCCGGGATCGTGTTGGGTGCTGAGTCCGAGTATACCGCTTGCGAATACGAATCGTGACACGGACGAAGAGATCACCGATAGATTTGGGATATGTATTCCCTTTTTAGTACAAACAATGCGCCCAAGCTGGTGGTCGCTATCAACGAACGACTTGTTGGTTGTCGCGAGTCCACAAAGAAGGCACTTGTAAAGGCGACCTGATGGTGAGGCTGGCATGGTTGACTCTGCGATCCAAGACGGCTCGTCCAGAATGGTGCTTGGCAGGTATGGCTTCCCAATAGCTTGAGCAATGTCAATGTCAAACAGACGTGCGCTGCCCAAATCGACACTACAGGAGGACCGGACCACGATCTGTGCGCGGCGACTGGCGGATGAGACTGGCGGATGAGACTGGCAAGCGGCAAGCCGTTGGCCTTGTTCGTTGTTGGTCGACCAAGGCTGTTAATGCAACTAGGCCGCAAGCAGCCACGGTTCTTCGGACGTCTTTGGTGGCAGAAGACCGCTTGAGGTAATTGCAGTGCTGAGGGATAATGGATGGAGCAAGGAGGCAGATTGAAGAATGTATCGGTTTCAATGGCCAGAGCCGCATTGAGGCCTAACCGGCAACGGACGGCACCAATGCACCAGGGTAGACACGCACGCCGTGTCCGTAGAAGCCGACATGGGCGACATGGTAATTAAAGAGAGTTGAGCAACAAGATGAGGGTATTCCAATACGTCGTGTTGAATATGGCAAGGAAAGGTAGCATAGGTCCAACACGAGGTGGTGGCTAGCGCAGCAAATGATGTTAGTGTTTAGTTGGAGCAAGGTACCTAAGCCGCAAATGAAGTGTGATGCGGTGTCAGGCCATTGCGAGAGGGAATCTCAGAAGTCCAGGACATTCAGGAATCAGCACAGCCTGAGGCCCCCACAGCGACCTGCCCAACGTTCTCACCTGGTGCTTGTCGGGATTGACACCACCAGACCAATTGGCAACTACGGCCGGGGTGCCCTCTCTCCCTCTCGTGCCGCGTTGTGTCCCCCATTCTTTCCTCCAAGCTCCCCGCCGGGCATCAAGACTCGAATGGAAGGCGATGCCTGTCACCGGGCAGTTACCACCACCCCGGCCCTCTTGCCTTCCTCAGCCAGGTCTCGTTCAGGGTCGGATCCACACCGGGCCATGGCTCCTTCCTGCCAGTGACAGATTTCCCGAGTCCCCCCTCTTAGGTACTGCGTATGTAAATACGCCTCTTTTCGGACGTCTCTCACCACTGTCTGAGGTAACGGCTTGTGACTCCACAGTCTCTCCTCTATTTTTTGCAGGCAGGAGCTCGACAAAAGCAAGCGCCGCGCCTTCCTTCTGAGGTTGGTACCTTAGGGTCTTCCCCCCATGTAGCTGTACCTTACAGATCCTGTGCTTGGCTCCCGGTTCCAGGTACAGGCACGGACATAGACAGGCCTCACGCCGGGCTGGCTACCACCCTCTCCCTTTGGTAAGGTAGGTAAGGTACCTCGGGCACTCCAGGTCTGTAGGGGAACTGTTAGTTTGCAACTTTGTTCCCATCAATCAATCCTTGGCCCAAGGTACCAACACCTATGTTCCTTTCTTTCTTTCTTTCCTCTCCCAGTCGTTCTGCCCGTTATTCATGTTCAATAATGATTGAAACTTCCTTCACATTCAACCTTTTTCAGCCACCTGGCTGTTCTTATACGGGAATACAATAGGGAACAACCCAGAACAAGTCAAGCCAAAGCCGCATCTTTGGTTCAATCGTCCCCAAGCTTGCAATGCCCATCCCATACCTAGTTGCATCAGCCTCCTTTCACACGCCCCGACCTCTCCAACACGGGCGGGCTGCTTTCACCTAATACCTAGCCATACTGTACTTATCTCAAGGAACCTTGCTTTGTACCTGACCTCACCTTACCTTACCTCACAGGTACTGTTTGGTTACCAACCTACCTGGTACCTTACCCCCCCCCCCCCTTCTTCCCTACCTACTTTCACTCTCACACACCATCTCTCTCAGGTACCATCTCAACTCCATCTTTCATTCACTCACACATAGTCACTCACTCACCCTCTCATCCTTCATCTCCCTCTTCCTCTCTATACTACATTGCACACTTTCATCACCCGCCCGCGCCTTAGGTTATGTTAGGTTAGGTGATCTATCTCTGTTTCCTCAATCGCCCACCTACCACAGATTTCCATTCCTTAGCCTGTCTCCCCCATCTGGCACTTTACCCCTTCCACCTCCTGATATCCCCGACAGATGCGTGATCCGTCTGGTCCAAGTGCGCGCACCGAAACAGTTGGCCCTCCTGCGGCAGAGAACGAATCAGGATAAGGACCGTTTCTGGGCCTCCTTGCCCGTCCCATCTCAACCTATCCCATCTCATCCCGATCCTGATTCTGATCCTGTCCTGTGCCCTGTGTGTGCCTGTCTCCCCGTCGCACGTCGCACTACTCTCTCTCCTCGCCGCACCAGTACATACACACAGTCTCTCTACCGATACCGCTATTACCACTACGAATACTTCGTGCAGCTTGAGCCCTGAGGTAGCCCATGCAGGCCTGGTGCTCTCTCTGGAGTCTGCCTCACCTCATCCACCTCACCTTACTTACCCCGGACCGCTGGATTCGTACCGTACGGATCCCCAAGCTGGGTGGCCCTGACCTGATTGAGGAGCTCCTGCGCTGCCTCTCTGCTGCCACCACCCATCGCCGCCCGCCCACCAACGCCTTGTCTGTGTCGCCGCGCCCTCTGGGTATCATCCTTGACCGGGCCCCCAAAATCTCCTATTTCATTCAGCTACCCGGGGAATAAAAAAAAGAGAGAGGCACATTATTAATTTCCTACCATGGGCCGGAAGCATGCACCACAGCCGCTGACGCTGTCTGAATCTCAAGCCTCCTCCGACCAGCCTGAAGACGTGCCGCGCTCTGCTGAAACCCTCGCCTCTGCCGTTCCTCCAAGCGCTGGCTCTAAATCGCAATCCTCTCCCAGATCTCCGCGCTCTCCCTTTAGGTTCACTCCGAAAAGGCCCAGCGCAAGTGGCAAGCAGTCTCTTCAGTTGACCGACGAGCATCGAAACTTTCAAGACCAGGACGACGACGAAGACCTCGAACAGTATCAAGCCATCTCCTCCGCCCTCCACCGCGCCTCCGAAGACACGCCCCCTCGCCAGCATCATCAGCACAACCCCATCAGCCCTCGTCAACAACAGCACCGCCCCGACGAGCCATCCCGAAGACCCTCCAAAGCCGCCGGCTTTTTCTTCAATTTCACAAAGTCTGCCAACAAATCGTCCCATTCTCTCGTCTCCCCCGCGCAGTCGCCCTCACACCCTCAGCGCCAGCACCAGCAACACCAACAGAGCCCGATCCAGTACCCTGACTCGAGAGGCGAAAGTATGTCGAGGGGCCCCGACAATGCTCCTCCCATGAGCAACCAACCCACCCAACCTTTAGGTACGAGGATAACTTTCCTTCTTGAGACCGTAGTGTCCACTGCCTGTGCAGCTGGGGCCCACTACCTGATCCATCCCCCGTTTCGCCTATCGTGAGACCATTTCTTCAGTCGCTGACCCGTATGCCATTTCACCAGCAGATCCGTCCTATGCTGAGCACTCCGTCCAAAAGCCCGCACCCACCCTGCCGTCCCGCTCCGACGTATCTTTAGCCTCTGCTGCCGACTACGATACTTCTCCCGCCCAACCCTCCTCGTCCAAGAAGTCCAAATCGAAGCCATTTGGTCTTCTGAGCCGCAGCAAGTCGCTTCGCGACAAGGACGGCTCAAGCTCTCGAGACAAGCAACCCAGCCCGGTGCCCGTATCGATTGTCGAACCCGAACCGTCGCACACCTCGACGAGCCGTAACCACTCGCTCAACAATACCAGCACTGGACCCGAAAGGTCTGCCAGAGAAATGGTGAACTCTACCGGGCGGAATCGCTCGGAAGACCGCGCGTCGCCCCGGGAAATGAGCCACAAGGACAATCATAGGGAAAAGGACCACCACCCTCGGCAAAACTCGTCTTCACAAAATGGTGGCTTTTTCGGAGGACTGAAGAGTGGCAGAGACATTATTAGCAACCGGTTATTCGGCAAGGGTGGCCGTAGTGGAAGCACGACGGAGAGGGAGCCTGTCATCGACGATGAGCACTACACACTCAAGACAATCAATCTGCCTCTGGTCGAGCAGACGCGTCGCACACGCATCTCGAAGCGCTTGGAGGATTCAAGAGACAAGACGGAGTTTTGGATGCCCGCTTTCCCGTGGCGCGCGATCGACTACTTGAACTATAAGGGCTGCGATGTGGAAGGCTTGTACCGTGTGCCTGGCAGCGGGCCGCAGATCAAGAAATGGCAGAGGAAGTTTGACGAAGGTTTGTTCATCACACATGCGTACGCAAAGCTGGCGCCAAGCTAACCGTCTCTTTCTAGAGTACGATGTAAACCTCTTCGAACAGCCGGACCTCTATGACATCAACATCATAGGCTCCATGCTCAAGGCTTGGCTGAGAGAGCTTCCCGATGAGCTATTCCCTAAGGCGGCCCAGGAACGAGTTGCGAGAGAATGCGCCGGCTACGAAACCGTGCCCCCACTATTGGTCGAAGAGCTGTCGAACCTCTCGCCATTCAACTACTACCTTCTTTTCGCAATCACCTGCCACCTCAGTTTGCTCCTGGCGCATTCTGACAAGAATAAGATGGACTTTAGGAATCTCTGCATTTGCTTCCAGCCATGCATGAAGATTGACGCATTCTGTTTCAGATTCTTGGTCTGCGACTGGCGCGACTGCTGGAAGGGCTGCAAGAACGAGGCAAAGTTCATTGAGCAGGAATATCAACTATTCGATCAGCCACCCCCAAAAGGCCTCTCGGAACCGCGCAAGCCGTCTCGTGAGACGAGCGAGGAGCCTGTGGCCCCCGTAGCGCAGGAAGATCCCGCTCCTGTGACGTTGGACGATCGCGCGGCATCGTTTTCGGAAAGCAGTAAGCAGTCCAGCGTTGTCACTGAGCAGCAGACCAAGGAGAAAGACAGACGGCTAAAAAAAAAGCCCATCCAACTTTCTGAGTCAAACGGCAGCGTCGCATCCAACTCGACGATGGGTACGACGCTGACGATTGACAGCGGCCGTGAGCCACGGGGCTCGAATGACTTGCGGCCCTTGTCACCCATCAAACCCCTTTCACCACTCGGCTTCTAAAACACCATTTTGAGTATCCTTTAGTTTCTTTCTTCCTCGAATACCCAGGCGGAACTCGTGTGTACAGGGAACACTTTAGCATCACCAACAACAACATCACTGACGACATCACGCCACTGACGACTTCCGTTCTTCCTCCTCCGAGCGACTCTCCCTGCCCCGGTCCTGTGCCAAGCCTATATCGGATGTCACCAAAAGTCATGGCATGAACGGATGACTTTGAACAACAGACCGGGTATCTCTTCATTTGCGACACAGCATTATGCTATTTGGTATACCCCCAGGGCATCGAACCGTATCACAAAAGCCGTCGATTTTACCGTTTTCAGGAAACTGCGTTGGCCGAGCTTTCATCGGCATGCAGGTTCTTGAGCAACCAGAGCTAGATCAAGTGTGGCAATCACTAGTAGTAGCTCTAGGTTTGGGTACCTAATTTTTTCCTTCCTTCTTTTGCTTTGGTGAGGTGCCGCGGATATAGCGTGGTTTGGTCTTTAGTAGCATCGTAGGAATTGGGTGAGCGAGGAGCATTCACGAGATGCTGGATGGGGGACGGGTGACGATTCATAGGGCCACGAACAACATGACTGCAGGGGTCGGTGGAATCTCTGTACAATATAGGACTCTTGTATGTAGGACAAAGGGGATGCGCGCGGCGACAGCCACGTCATATGCTCCCCCATTTTGCAAAACAAAATCGGAGGACGAGTTCACAGCAAGACTTGACGGCTTGTAGTAACATGAGTTGTGGCGGGCCGAATCTTGGGCCACAAAGCGCCTCCATTTGCTTTTTGAGATACCGATGCCCTCTTCCTGTAGACAAAATATGCCGAGAAATGATTTTTACCACCATATGAACGCCGTAACCATGTGCCGAAACCCGAAGCATTACATATTCCGCATCCCACGCTTTCCTCTCGCTCGTCTCCTTTACCGCTTCTCCCGCTTCTCGCCGGCCTCGCGCTGGTTCTTTCTCATTTTTCTCTCGTTGCGCTTGATCCTCTCCATTCTTTCCCTCCGCTTGTCGCCCTGCCAGGTGGTGCCCTCCTTGCGCTTCGCCTCCTCCTTGGGATCGACCTCGACGAGCCAGTCGTCCTCGCCCTTCTTGTTCATGCCCTTGTAACCCCACTTGGCGCGCCACTCCTTGGTGTCCTCGTCAAAGACGAGGTTGCGGCGCTGCTCGCGCGTCTTGGGCTTGATTCCGCGCTTGGCGGCGAAGCGCTCCCATTTGGTGGGCTCCTTGGCCACCGGCACGGGCTTCTCGCGCGGGAGAGGGGTCGAGGGGTCCGGGAGGGAGAGGAGGACGCCCTCGGGGGTGCTCTGGAGGGGGCAGGTGGTGAGGAGCTGGTTGATGAGGGCCTGGGCACCATCGCGGGCGGTGGCGGCGAGGGAGCCTTCGATGGCGGACTTGTCGAGCTCGAGGGGGTTGGGGTCGTTGGCCAGGAGCAGGCCGAGGTCGAAGTTGTAGGGCGTCGGCTTGTTGACTGCGACGGGCAGCTTGGGGCGCGAGATGGGGAGCGCCATTTTGTGTGTATCGTGTTTCCTCCTCGAATCGGCGAAATGTCTTTTCTGTGGGTTTGCGCTTGGGTTTCCCTTTCGAATGGGTTGAATGTGGTAGTTGTCTTGTCCGACGGTTGCGCAGCGTACTGGAAGGTGGGATACTCTAGAACTTTTTTTCCTTTGGCTGGCTGGGTTTAGGAAATTTCGACGGGCGATAGCGATAAGAATCGGAACAACTGACACCGCCACGCCGGCTATTGACGCAGCCAATCAACGCTGTAAATTGGCCTGTGCACCTTGTTCCCCAGTTCGCTGGGTGCTGCCAGGGGGTGTGGCTTTAACGTCCCGAGAATTTACCATCGAACTTTTTGGGGAGAGCTTCCCACCAGCAAAACTGCAAGGGCGAAGTTGCGTCGGACGGAAAACGAAACGCTGGCCGGCATTCATTCGAATGGCATCATAACAAACCAGAGCGGATACCCACTCTACCGATAATCGACTCAGGAAACCGGCGTCCTTTTCTTCCCCCAGCAATTGCACACAATGGCTTCCGCAGCGAACTGCGCGCGGTGCCTCACCAGGCCCACGACCGCCGCCGCAACAGCCCCCCGAATCCTCTCGCAGCGCATCGTCCCCGTCATCACCGCATATGCCGGCGCCTCCGCGGCCCCCTTCTCGACATCGTCTGCCGACGCCGCTCCGCGCACTCTCAAGATGATTGGAAAGCACATCCGTCGCGGCAAGATCAACCAGAACTCCAAGAAGAAGAGGGACAACGTCAGGGTCAAGAAGCCGGCCCCCGGCGAGAGAAAGGCGTTCCGCAAGCGCATCACGCTGAGCAACAACAACGCCCTGGCTGTCGAGGGTCTCAAGGAGATCACCAACGAGACGCTGGCCGCGGCGGAGAGCAAGGGGTCCGTCGTCGGGCTGCCGGATAAGCTGGTCGATCAGCTCCGGACGCTCGAGGCGTTCAAGACGACGCAGAACTGGGGCCTGTTCCGGAGGCCGCATATGCTGGTCAGGGAGGAGACTGTCAAGCTCGCGAGCCGGCTGGATGCTGCCGTCAAGGAGAAGCAGACATTGAGATTGGCGTTGACGGGCGGCAAGATTGCAGGAAAGAGCATGCTGTTGCTGCAGGCCATGGCTCACTCGCTGATGAACAACTGGGTGGTCATTAACATTCCCGAAGGTACTCATCTTCTTTTCTCACAACTTGAGGGCATGTTTTGCGAAGCATCCATCACTGACCAAGTAAACCAGGCCAAGACCTCACCAACTCCAACGCGGACTACAGCCCCGTGCCCAACACCAAGCCCCTCCAGTTCTACCAGCCCATCTACACCTTCAACCTCCTCCAGACCATCGTCAAGACCAGCGGCCCCGTCCTGGAGCAGTACAAGATCTCAAAGGAGTACCCCGAGCTCCTCCACGTCCCCAAGGGCGGCACCCTCCTCGACATCGCCACCGCCGCAAAGGAGCCCGAGTTCGCCTGGCCCGCCTTCCAGGCTCTCTGGCACGAGCTCACCACCAACCCCGCGGGCCCCCCCGTCCTCCTCGCCCTCGACGGCCTCTCCCACATCATGAAGATCTCGGCCTACCGCGACCCGGCCTACAACCTCGTCCACGCCCACGACCTCACCCTCGTCCGCCTCTTCGCCGACGCCCTCGCGGGCAAGACCCCGCTCGCCAACGGCGGCGCCGTCATCGCTGCCACCTCGCGCAGCAACGCGCCCCGCTCCCCGTCCATGGAACTCGCACTCGCGCAGTCCGCCGCCGCCGCCGCGGACCAGTTCGTCCCCACGCCCGACCCGTACCTCAAGGGCTACGACGACCGCGTCTACGAGGCCGTCCGCGGCGTCGAGACCCTCGACGTTAGCGGCATCAGCCGCCAGGAGGCCCGCGCCGTCATGGAGTACTGGGCTGCCAGCGGCCTCATGCGCTCGCGCATCGACGAGTCGTCCGTCGCGGAGAAGTGGACTCTTGCTGGCGGCGGTGTCCTCGGCGAGTTGGAGCGGGCGAGCTTGCTCAACACGCGCGTGTTGCAGTACTAAATCAGGGATTCTCTGTCCTGCCCAAGAAGGGGAGTCTGAGGGAGAGAGAGCAAAACGGTGTAAAGAGAGAGAACGTGTATACATGTACTAGTGTACCAAGAGATGCCTACTTGTAGAAGGGGCGGGGGGGGTAACAAAATTTTGTATTATACAACCATATCATCCAAATTTCATGGGAATTCCAATCTGTTATAACAATGTCTAAAATACCAGAAAAAGTGCGGAATCAGGCCAGAATCGGTCACATGTAGAAACGAGAGACATCTGATGCTAGTTGTTCATTATTTTTTATTTCCATCTCGGACGGGACTAGACAGCTAGTCCACTCGCAAGTGCTCCGCCAGAATATTCCTCCTTCTCCCTGGTCTCCTTCATCTTCCTCAACAATGTCAAAACCAAAACGCCAAGTCCCAAAGGCTTCTTTTTTACGAAGCAAACTATGAGAAAACAACACAAGATTTGAGCTAACCACCAACCGCGCGATAAGACGACTACTACTACTGCCGCATGCTCGCTCAAAATTCTCATTCGTCCCTCTCTGCGCCGTTGGAGGTGATGAAGACCAGCCTCGTACCATTTCCAGCCGTTTGCCAGACCTATTTAATGAATTATCAGCAATGTTCATCGACATAGGTGTTGGGAAAAAACTTACATCAAGCTCATTGTACTCCTCCAGAGCAGCAAGCCATTGGTCCTCAGTGAAGCCCTTTGCAATGACACGCTCCTTGACCTTGCGAAGACTGAGCTCGACACCGAGCTCCTCCTCGTCGTCGTCGGCGTCGTCTGCGCGGCAGGCGCCGCTGTCGGCGAGGGTCTTGACGAGGTTGTAGATCCTGCTGCTGGCATTGAGGCGCTGGCGTCCATTGGCGGCCTGCTCGGCCGCGAGACTCTCCTTGGAGGCCTCGACGAGGCGCAAGGCCTCGTCGACGTCGTCGTGGGTAACCTCGTTGCTGAAGCGCAGGCGGGCGAGGGCCTGCGCGAGGCGGACGACACCGAGGAGAGTACGCGGGGTGGTGTGGGTGAACTGCTCGCCCTTCTTCTCGGCGCGCTTTTGCTGGCCACGCATGCGAACGTACGTCTTTCCAATGTACTCGGAAACGGAGGCGGGGACGACGGGTCGGTACGTGCGGGCCTGGGCGACGTAGGAGCGGACTTCGTGAGGGGAGAAGACAACCGAGTCGGTGCCGATGTCCGGGTGACGCTGGTGCATGTGAACGTAGGTGACGTGTTTGGCGAGCTGGGCATCGGATTCGCGGGTCGGTGAGTCGAGAAGAAGGAAGATGATGTCGAAACGAGACAGAAGGGCGGCGGGAAGGTTAATGTTCTCGACGGGGGAGATGCGGGGGTTGTAGCGGCCGTAGATGGGGTTAGCGGCGGCGAGGATAGAGGTGCGCGCGTTGAGGGTGGTGGAGATGCCGGCCTTGGAGATGGAGATTGTCTGCTGTTCCATGACCTCGTGGATGGCGGTGCGGTCGTTGTCGTCCATCTTGTCGAATTCATCGATACAGCAGATACCGTTGTCGGCCAGGACGAGGGCACCGCCTTCAAGTACCATCTCATCAGTGACAGGGTCTCGCATGACGGCGGCCGTCAGACCAACACCACTTGAACCACGGCCGGAAGTGTAAACACCGCGAGGCGCGACCTTTGAGATGTACTTGAGCAATTGCGACTTGGCCACACCAGGGTCACCCATGAGGCAAATGTTCAGGTCACCACGAATCTTCATGCCGTCCTTAACCTCCTTTGTCACACCACCAATAAGTAGAAGAAGGAGAGCCTTCTTGACGTCGAGGTGACCGAAGATTTCGGGGGCGATGGACTTGGCGAGAAGCTCGTAGACTTGGCCAGACTGTCTGTACTGGTCGATGCGACGAACCAGAGCGGGGTCGACGATCATCTCAGAGTAGGCCTTCTTGTGCTGAACGATGTGGTGTGCCTCCACGTAAGTATCGGTCAAGAGGCCGGCCTTCATCGCCTTAAAGCCGGTGTAGGGTGTGGGGAGGAAGATGCCAGAGATGTCGACAACGTCACCGGGGTTCACCTTACGAACGGAGGTGCCGTAGCACAACACGGTCAGAGTTCTAGGGATCTGGCCTATGGGCACCTGCTCAGCCAGCTCCTGGACCTTGACCTCTTGGAAGGGCAAGAACTTTGAGGCTCTTGAAGAAGGATGCAGTTGACCCTTGGCTTGGTTCGTCTTGCAGTCCTCGGACGGGCATACGGTCAGGGGGCCGTATGACTTGTCATTGACGGGCTGGAAAATTTCGCAACCGCAGCGATCGCAAGTGTATGCGCTGACTTGTACGATAGGCTTGACGTCGGAAACTCGGGTGGCAATGGCTCGGATGGTGATGAGATGACCCAATTGCTCGCCCTTCACCTCTCGCACGGCGAGCGCCTTGGCGGGGTGGGTGGGAGTTTCGGATCGGGGCTTGAAGACGAGAGTATACCGGCGCGTAAGCTCGGCGGGGAACTTGTCCTCAGCAATACTGGGGTCGGGCAGCTGACCATCGACAGGCTCAGTAGCCTGCCTCTGAAGGATATCGTTTCTCTGTTTTCTCCGCTCCATGAGAACATCTAGCACATCATCCTTGAAACTATCGACTGTTAGTCATGATGCCCCTGAACGACAGGTGCCGGGGAACCGTACGTGACATCTTCGCTGGGTTGAGGCATAAGCTTGTCGACCGCTCTTGACATAAGCTCGACGTAGTGCTTGGTGTTAATTTCGATAGAGTGGACAAGCTGAAGTTCATCGCCAAGGGATGATTCGAACTGCAAGAGTCAGTCACTGTCCGTAGGCTTGATATGGAGAGCTACTGCAACTCACACTCGCCAAATCGTCCAGGTCAATCAAGACCTCATCGATCTTGCGGTCTGCCAGCTTCTGCATCATGACCTTGTATTTTGGGCCTGGCGGACTCCTGGCCTGGCGACGGGTGCCGCGTGTCTCGTCATCCTCCATCACCTCATCGTCGCTAAAGTCATCCTCGTCTATCGTAATGTTTCCAAGGGCATGCGAAATCGTTTGCTCGGGGGACGCCTTGAAGTCTGTGAGGAAGGATTCAAGTGCATCTATTGCAGGTCAGCACGGTCATGATGGCGGTGCGGGAGAAGCCATGAGCTTCAGAAGGGTTGAGCATACTCTGCTGCGCTTCGTACGCTACTGGCGCCTTGAACTGACGGAGCGCCATCTTGACAGAATCTGTGCGATCTCGGCTGTGGGGTTGATTTCCTTCAGTCTTGGGTTACGAATCGTGTGTTCGACAGCAGCGATGCGGCGATGAGGTTGCTTTACTTTGGTCTCTGCGACAACCGCGGGGAGTATGGAGTTTGTGGTTCTGCTGCTATCGGATTGAAGATTATTTGGCGCCGGGTGGGGGGCTGGGAAGAATCGAATGTGAGATCAATGCGACCAGGGGTTCAGAAATTGGCCGGGCGACACGCAGGGACGCGTCGCGGTCAGGAAAGGGGGGCGCGTTGAGCCACAGGGTTTAATTGATTTGCAGCCACACATGACAGGTACCTGACTGTTG
The DNA here is from genome assembly GCF_030869305.1 of Colletotrichum tamarilloi. Taxonomy (NCBI): domain Eukaryota; kingdom Fungi; phylum Ascomycota; class Sordariomycetes; order Glomerellales; family Glomerellaceae; genus Colletotrichum; species Colletotrichum tamarilloi. Next base: position 125,050 of record NW_026849432.1, read on the forward strand.
TACTTTTAGCTGCTTCCTGAGGCGCAAGCTGAGGTGTTAGGATGCACCTGCATGAATCCCAGAGTACGTACCGCCTGCAGCTACCCCGTGTTCGGACCCAATGGGGGTGGAGGTGGCTTTCCCATGCCGGGAATGCCTCGGCGTCGGCACATGCCAGGGTCACTTTCGGCTGAACTTCCATCCCCAGCTCCAACAACTCAAGCTCCGGTGACTCTCCGCAACAATATCTGTAGTCACTGCCTAGTGCTCTCGTCGTAGAGTCTGTCGCTCTCTTCCTTGGGATCTTCTTATGGACCCTTAGACACTCAATTGCAGCAGTCATGTCTTCCCGGCGCAATGCGCAATCGACTCCGGCGGAGATCTCCCTCGCCCATCTCAAGAACTGCCTTGTCAATCTCCCCGCATCGCTGGTCTCACTCCTCGTGAACGTCAACACAGTAGGTCTCTAGTCACATATTGTCAATGGCTCTCCTTCTCATAGAATCTCCTACAGCCTGCACAAAATGTCGTTGCCGAACTCAGTTACCGGCCCTCCACGGGCGCCTCCGGGTCCGGCGCATCACAACAAAAATCCGTCTTCGTCGGATGGACGGGCATGCCGAGTAAGCGCAAGGTCGCACCCATAGTCGGACGCGATGGTATCAATGGAGGTAGACCAGGCGCTTCGGGGCGCGACCAGGAAGTAGCGCAGGTCGAAATCGACGCGACGTTGGCCAACACCCTAGGCCTTACAGACGGACAAAAGGTGACGGCTTCAATACATGTCGATCCGCCCGTTGCGCACACGATCAACATCGAACCGCTCACTCCGGAAGACTGGGAAATGATTGAGCTGCATGCGACCTTCCTCGAACTCAACCTCCTCTCTCAAGTACGAGCTTTGCCGAACCCCGCGTTTACTTCCAGCTCCGGCTCATTGGTCGCCCCTCACGCCTTGACTCTACACCTCTCGCCAACATCAACAGCAAACGTCAAAGTAGTTTCTCTCGATCCCGCCCCCGGCGCCGAAGTTCCTTTCGTCAAAATATCCCCCGACGCTGAAGTCATTGTTGCGCCAAAGGTCCGGGCCAAGACAGCACACTCCCTGGGAGAGAATCGTAGTGTGGCAAGCACCTCCAAGTCCAAGCGCAGCGGCGCAAGTACAGTCCGGCGGCGTAGTGCGCGGGAAGATCGCAAGCCTGCCCTCTGTTTACGCGGTATCGCCCATTCGGCTTGCCGGGAGTGGTTCGACGAGGACCTGACTACCCAAGATTTCAGCGTTTGGGTAGACCGCGACATTCTGTACACCAAGGATTTCCGAGGTGTGAACTATGTTTCGGTCAACATTCTGCGACCTACACCACAAGCAAGTTCCACCCAGAAACCACAAGATGCTGAACAATCAGCAAGCACATCGAAAGTAGCTACAAAGGTTGTCGCACATCTACGCGCTTGGGACGATCCACCCGACAGCAAGACCATTGCCCTCTCTCCAGCATTGTGTGCAACATTGGGCTTTACAGGATCCGTTGGAGGGATTGTCAAGGTCGAGCCGGCGCCGCAACAATGGCCGCTGGATGCTGTTACAAAGTTGATAGTGCAACCGTTTGCCGCTTCCAAAAAATCTTCAGATGGATTGAAGTTCGGTGGCGAATCCAAGGCTGGCAAAGAGGAGGCGGCCAAGCAGTTTAGGCATCTGTACGCTCGCAAAGATGTTGCCCCTCTCATCACTGGACCTTTGACAGACGGATCAGTAATTGGCCTTTTCGAGGGCCTCGAGGCTCCTCAAGGTTGGGAAGGAGGAGTAATCAAGTTCGATCCGCCAGCTATCAACAGCGATCCGCTTAGATCATCAACAAGATGGGTCTTGGGCCTCAGCGAGAAAATTCCGGTCGATATTCGAGACCCGGTTCCCCGACCGTCGTGGATGAACGACGATAGTATCGCTGAGCTACAGCCGTCCTATGACGGGCAGCTAGTAGGCATTGATAAGCTCCTTCAAGACCTCCGAAGCCACCTTTCACACCTTTCCTCGACTCTCCTGACCGGTGCTATGGGTTCTGGCAAGACTGCAGTTGCCAGGTCTTTAGCGCAGGAGCTTGGCAAAGATCTTTTATTCCATACGACTTACTTCCCATGCCGGAAGCTCGTTAATGACGAGACTCGAATTGCTACCATCAAGGATACCTTGACCCAAGTATTTATGTCAGCCAGCTGGGGTGCTAGGCTTGGGGGCAAGGCACTCGTAGTTTTGGACGACCTCGACAAGCTGTGCCCTGTGGAAACCGAATTGCAAGTTGGCAACGACAACGGACGGAGCCGCCAGATTAGCGAAATCATTGGTTCCATGGTACGCCAATACTGCAACGTGGATACTGGAGTGGTCCTGTTGGCTGTTGCGGAGGGTAAAGATTCCTTGAACAGTGTCATCATTGGGGGTCATGTCGTCCGCGAGATTGTTGATTTGAAGGCGCCGAACAAGGAAGCGAGACGAAAGGTCATGGAAAGCATTGTCAGAAGAGACGCAATTTCCGCTGAAGACTTTCCAAGGCCACCGCAGAATGGCAGCCGGCCACCCACAGCTGACGGAAGCGCCGGAGGGGAGGACAGCGCATGGATGGATGCCGGCAGCCAAGGCAGCCGCGAGAACCAGAATGGCACCAGTGGAGGATTCGTCATCAGTCCCGACTTGGATTTCTTGGATGTTGCTGGCCTCATTGATGGCTATATGCCAGGAGACATCACCCTACTTGTGGCAAGAGCACGGAACGAAGCCATTATCCGGTCTGTCAACGATACGGACGGTGAGGGAGGTGCGGTACATCTGAGTCGCGTCGACTTTGACAATGCTCTCAAGGGGTTCACGCCCGCCTCGCTGAGAAATGTCTCTCTACAACACTCAACCACCACTTTCAGCTCCATCGGCGGTTTGCAAGAAACTCGCAAGGTTCTCCTGGAGACTTTGCAGTACCCAACAAAGTACGCCCCAATCTTTGAGCAGTGTCCCCTGCGACTACGGTCAGGCCTGCTGTTGTATGGATACCCAGGCTGTGGCAAGACCTTGCTTGCAAGCGCCGTTGCTGGAGAATGCGGCCTGAACTTCATCAGCGTCAAGGGACCTGAGATCCTCAACAAGTACATTGGAGCGTCTGAAAAGAGTGTCCGCGATCTCTTTGAACGCGCGTCAGCTGCGAAGCCGTGTGTTTTGTTTTTTGATGAGTTTGACTCTATAGCCCCAAAGCGTGGCCATGACTCTACTGGTGTCACAGACAGAGTAGTGAACCAGCTTCTCACGCAGATGGACGGAGCGGAAGGCCTTTCCGGTGTCTACGTGCTGGCAGCAACATCTAGGCCAGACTTGATCGACCCTGCTCTACTTCGCCCTGGACGCCTGGACAAATCTTTGCTCTGCGACATGCCGCTATTGGAAGACAGAGTGGACATTTTGAAGTCCCTTAGCAGCAAGGTCAAGCTCGGCGAGGAATTGACAGAGTCCGACGACGCGTGGACTGATCTCGCACGTAGAACCGAAGGCTTTTCCGGTGCTGATCTCCAGGCTCTTGTGTCCAACTCCCAGCTGGAGGCGATCCACGATGTTCTGGATGATGTCAGCCATGCCCCAACAACGAACGGCAAGGTCAATGGCAAGTCGTCTTCCCAAGGCTCTGTCCCCAGCTTCGTACAGTTCCGCTACGGCCAAGACGCTGCACCTGCCGCGAAGCCGATCAGCCGGCAGAAAGAGCTTGTTGAAAATGCCGCAATCCTCGCCAAGTTGGAGAGCATCAAACTTGCCCGTAAGAGGGTCAAGCAATCTCAACGTCCAGAAGGGGATGGCAAGCCGGTCAACGACAAGGAGGTCGTGGTTAAGCTGGAGCACTTGATGAAGGCACTGGAAAACACCAGATCGAGTATCAGCACGCAGGAGCGGGCCAGGCTGCAGAGAATTTATCGGGAATTTGTCGTTGGTCGAAGTGGTGAGATGAAGGATGGCCAGGGAAGCATGGAAATTGGCGGGCGAAGCAGTCTGATGTGAGATATCAAGAAAGCCATATTACCGTACAATTGAAAGTACACCTCTCAAAACTAGACACTGTTCACATATGAATCTATCCGCGCAACATATCCACGTCTGCCGTCTACCGCGAGTTGCTCCTGTGCATTACTTACGGACATTTCATCTTTCTTACAGTCGCTCCTCTTTGAAACCTAATCATGCCGTCTTTCCTTGCAGAATCTTCTTATGGAAATCCTTCCAATTCGTCTCACACTGCGACTTGACAACCCCAGCCAAAAGCCTCGAGCACCGAATCTCAACAACCTCCTCCAGCTCTAACGCGCCCTCACCCTCGGCGCCCTCGGCATCCTTTACGCGCCAGCGCGTCTCGAGCAGCACGTTGAGCGGACAGCTCGTACGCACGAAGCTGCCGTCTTTCGTGAACGTAAAGTCGTAGTCGCTGACGGCGTCGCCGCTCCAGATGGCCTTGGGCAGCATCGAGGGCACGCTGTCGGTGACGGAGAAGCACTGCGTCGCGGCGATGGGGTCAATGTCCTTTGGGACGGTGGGCGGGATGGCGGGCGTGCGGGCCGCGTAGTCTTTCATGTTGGGGTCGCATTTGATGTGGTGCTCCGCGTCGTGGATGAGGGCTAGGGCGCCTTCGCGGGAGAGGGTTGAGGGGATGGGCGAGATGTGTGTTACGGTTACTGTGGTATTCAACATCTTTGCAAGGTGGTTGTGTTTGGTGATGGAGTTTTGATGTCGTGGGGTGTTGTTGGCTCAATGAGTGTGCAGTCTACAATGTCTTGAAATTTATGTTTAGATACGAGGGCGATGAGATGTGTTCTTTCAGAATGAAATTGAAGTCTGAGTATGAGATAAGATGTGCAGTGTGAGAAAGGAACCCGCAGCTGAAATGATAAAGTATATGCCCCAGACAAAGAAACTCAAATTCGAAGACGATGATGCCGCCCTCCCGAGCTTGCCCTTATGCGTCAAATTGAGAGGCCGCTCTCTAGGAGCTGCATGTGATACAGTTGATGTATCAGACGAAGCCTCCCTTTTGCGTCCCACGGACCCGAATACGGGCATTTGGAGAACAGGTGCCCACTGCATGATGGAGTGTTTCCTTTACTGAATCAGTGTTTTTTGGTCTCCCCCATTGTTTTCTTAGGCCAGTCATGGATCCAGCGCCCGTGAGGGTGATTCCCCGCAGGCCCGGTAGATCCGGAATCAGTGAGCGAGGACAAAGGATTATGAGCCCAGCGACTCGGGTGGAAGAAGCTTATTTCAACCTCAGTGGAATGCCATTCCCAAAGTTCATGTGCACATCAATACAGCCGGCCCTCAAGTGGCGCAATTGGTCGTGACTACGATCGGTGTTTCTCCAAGTGTGTTGGGCATTATGGGGCTCGGCGGAGCTGCGTAAGGTAGTCCCACGCGGGATGAACCAGTGGGTCTCGGACCCGGATGCGGATGCGGATACGGGGAGTATAGTAGATTCCTTCGTCGAGCGAACTCCGGCATGCTATTCCATCGCCGTGATACGAATACCGATGAGCCCTTCTATAAGATTTTGTCATGCTCTCTTTTCTTGCCTTTCCAGGTGTCTGAAATGACGAGATGCACAGGGCTTTCGGGCCCTTTGCCTGGCCTCACCATTGGACCGCGGTTTGGTTGGCCTCCTGCAGAATCTTGGAAAAAGGGAGGGACGCAACTGTTGCTGATTCGCTTGTGTCATATCAAAACGCCTCACCTCGTACATCTTGGTATGCAGCATACATGGCAAGGAAGTTGCTAAGGTGACTTGCTGCACGCGCTGCGTTTCGATACAATTGTTCGCTCATACAAGAAGCCTTGGGCGCCTGCCGTAGGCGCAAGGCTCGGCATCATGGATATCACAATACCAACACTTTGTAGTCACAATGTGCTCGTCAATTACCGGCCGTTAAGTGTGTTTCCCTTGTTCCCTTACAACCATTTCAGAACAAATACTTTAAGCCACGATGGATAGGTCTGGCGAAGGTGGCGCTGCGGCAGTTGCTTGCGCCGAGAACATATCACTATTGCATCTTTTGAGCAAGTTTCATCACTACCCCCAGCGCAATCCGCCATCATTGAACCCTATTGAAGAAAAGGAGAGAACTCTGCAGTTCAGTAGAGAGCGAAGTTTATGCGGCGCCTTTGCGTTCTTGGCCAGCATCGATGGAAACCCGGACTTCGTTCCGGCTGTCTACATTGAAGAACGAACTGAACAACGCCGTTTAGAAATTGTGGTGGCCGTCAACAAAAAGAGCCCGAACAATGGTCAAGAAATCTTGCTGGATATCAAGCATGGATTCGAACAGATTTTCCAGCAATTAAAGGGTCTTGACGGCAAGTATTGATGTTATCCTTCTCAGGTGCTGGGGAGACATGAGCTTACTCGATGCTGAATAGATCCTAAGGAATCAAGATCCAAAGTCGAGGATGGGGTCTTCGAAGAGGTTGTAAGGATGTGCTACAATCGGATTCTCAAACGCATTCGCGAAGAGCCCACAGCACGAGCTGGGAGATCGCAAGGGCGCCCAACGAGAAAACGACAGTCAATTGAGACGTTGCTCAAAACGCTCAGCATATACTTTACTCAGCCGAGCAACAGCATGGCACAGTCACAAGAGCTCTTGACAAGAGCTCGCGATATAACAAAGTCACTCGGAAGATGGAGAAGATACCAAGATCCTTCTGAGCTGAAGTGCTTGGTGGAAGATATATTCCAGCTCTCACTAGTCGACCACTTTGAACAGCTCGTCCACATGATCCCTCACACGGAAATGGCCCCAAGCTCGAAAACGAGCCTGTGTAATATGATCTCCAAGATTGCGCGGTACAGAGAGGTCTCTCGACATATATACCGGACTGCAAAGAAGTACCCAATTGCTAGGTCCGCGGATGTGGTGACGGTCAACCTCACGAGCTTTGCGCAAGGAGCTTACAAACGGATGGGAGCATATGAAAGGTACCCAAAACTCACCACAGCTCTGTCAAGGAATGGAATCACGAAAGGCCCCGATCGGGTCCTCAGGGATGCCTGGTCACAAGAAAACCATCAGGATGTCAACGTTGTATTCGAAAATCAGGCCAAGGATGTGCTGAAGAACGCAAAGGTCCACGCTGAAGTTCAGCTGATATACCACTATCATCTCAAGAGCCGCCATTCAGACCTTCCTCCCAGAGTCATTCGATCCAGCAAAGACGCATGCTACCTCTGCAACGCCTTTATTGAAGCTGAAAAGACATTTTACACGTCCCGCTGCCATGGGAGGTTATACCCGTCATGGAAAATACCGCAAGTCACTAGCCGCCTCGACCTTGCTCAGAGGTTTAATGAGTTACTGAAAGGTAGAATAAGCAGTGCTTATAGCAATTTGGCTGGCTTCAAGGCCAATTGCCCAAAGGCAGATCCGGCGGAGAGCACGCTTTCGACATTGAATTGGTCGGTCTCGACTGAGGTAGACGAGCCATCAGTACCGACCGTTCCAAGTGAACTAGATGTCGTCATTGTGACTACTCAGAAAGAAACAGAGAATCAAGAAATGTCTCAAGATATCGAAGCACAAAATTATTCTGTTGAAAACAAGAATATGATTCAAGAGGAGTCGCAGGAAGGGAATCAGGACGGCCAACAGGAGTCAACATCAGTGATGAACGTACCCGACACTGAAGGGATTGCAAACAAAGGAAGTCAAGCAGACGAACCAGTAGAAATCAGCATACATGTTGAACATGAAGAAGAAGAAGAAGAAGAAGAAGAAGAAGAAGAGAGACCAACTCCACAGGTACAGGCCGCCGAAGACAGCAAAGCCACGACTGTAGTTGGCCAAGATGATGAAGCTCGAAGCACAGAGGCCTCCCCGAGACGAAGGAACGCCTCACCAGTCCAAGAAGACCGTACTCCACGCATAAGTCCTGCTATTCGAATATCCGATAGCACCAGAATTCAGTCTCAAATTCCCGATCGGCGAAGTGAGCCCAAGAGAAAGCAACGTCCAATTCGGATTAGAACATCATATGCTGTTATCAGAAAAACGTACCGTCCTGAGGAAAGAACTCCATCCACCAAAAGCCCGGTGTACAATATTGAGAAGACAACTGTGTACTCCAATGACGGCAAGATCGGAAGCAAAAAGCGGACGTTTCCACCAGCTCGGGAAGGTGACACGATCTTGCAGGAGCGAATGCTTCCTGCTAGAATTAGGATTATGATGAACATCTTGGCCAATGTATGATGAGCACGGTGATACCTCATTTTTTTTCAATTGCAATTTTCATTTGAGTTGAGACTATCTGCGTTGGCCTGCGTTGAACGGCTCAAGCAGTCCTTAGCCAAGGACTTTTGGCCTACACACTGAGCAAAGTTTGATTCCTAGAGAACAAATGTCGGGCCATATCCATCCCCTCATTACCATGGCCAAACGAGCTGCATATGGAACAGCAAAGGTTCTCAAAAAACAAATCCAGTACGCATTCCCGTTCCCTCCCACGACAAAATCGTCCGAATACTCCAACATGTTACAAGTGAGACGAGTTCAACTCTTATAAAGGGCGGAGTTGGTTCATGTGAACCTTGACAACCTTCTCGGTGGTGAACAGCGCCACGGCACCATCAGGGCCGTCCTGCTGAGGCGCGATTGCCTTGGCCTTCCCCTTCGAGTTGACTCCGTTATCAGAAAAGAACATGTCCGCAACAGGTGCCTGGCTCTCAGACTGGCGACCGAGGGCCACATTGGGGTGTTCAGCTACGCCAGAGATCTCGGAGGTGTCAAGACCCGTGAGACTCTGCTCGTGAATCCAGCCCTGAGAGTTCGGGATGATGAACTTCTGGTGAATGACCTGGGTCTCCACCACATCCTGGTACTTCTGCTGCGCAATCCAAGCCTCGAGGTCGTACAGCATGTAGTAGCGAGCTTGCTGCTGGATCATCGCATACATGGCATAGTCGAAGCCGTTGCGCGCATCCCAGAAGAGTGGATACATGCCGGTGCGAAGGAAGCGCAGAATGTGAGCAAAGAGATCTCCATCGTTGTCGAAGTGGAAGACGCCATCGCGGTACCAATCGCGGAAGTTGATGGAGAAGATATATTTGAACCAGGGGCTTCTCTCGAGAACATCCATAGAGCTGACGAAGCGGCGGCCACCAATCTCCAACTTGATCTGGCCTCTATAAAGAGGTGGCATGCCGAATCCAGCGGGGACAGTAGGAATTTCGGGGAAGTCACGGCCGACGAAGTTCTGGTTGGCACCCGGGGGCGAAGGCATAGTTCCTCGAGTGGTTCTAGTGAAGAGAGTGCGAGCAGGCGCAGCACCCGTGCCGAAGTTCACGTTGGTGCTGGATTCGCCATTGGAATGGAGCTTGTTACCCACTTCGAAGTCGGTGACGGCGCGGGCTGCGGGTGCGTCAGAATACTGGCTTCCATCCGTGGACGGGGTGCTTCCGGCGATGCTCGGACCATAGGGGTTAACTCGGGGGTCATCTGAGAGAATCTCGGGATATTGGCGGGACCAAAGCGGGTTGGTGTAGTAGCCGGGATCTTTCTGAGGCTGGAAGAGGGTGGGCTTGCCGTTCTTGACCCAGATCTTGGGCTCAGCACTCTTGTCCCAGACTGTAGGCGAGAGAATAGAATTTGAGGCCGCTTTCATGCCTCCAGTACCAGGCTTGATGGTCTTGTCCGAATCGTCCGAAACTCCGCTCTCATTGTCGCTATCGCCAGACTTGACGGAAGAGCCCGCGGCGAAGCGGACCTTCTTCTCACCTGGAGACTTATCGGAGACGTAAGTCTTCAGCGCGCTGAGAAGGGGATTAGGAGGAGGGGCCACTGCAGCAGGAGTGAAAGCCGTAGCTTCGAGCTTTCTAGCAATCTCCTCGTCGGTGTCGGTGATCTTGATCGCAGAACCGGGCTCTGTGTAAGAAGAGAGAGCGCAGTCATGATTGGCATGAGAGTAGCCCTTGAGCTTGCTCTGACTGTGCTTGTTCTGAGGTTCACTATTGTGGATGGTAGGGCCGGAGTATGTAGACGATGGCAGCAAAGGAGCCTCCTGATCATGGCGCTGGTTATGCTGGGCAAGCTGAGTAGAAGAAGGCGCCTGAGTGCTTGGCTTCGCAACAGCACTGTTCTTCTTCTCCTGGGATGGATTGTAAGAAAAAGCAGAGAGGAGCACAGCGTCAGCAGAGTCCCTGTCGACAATCTTGAAAGAGCTGGAAGCTCTCTTGTGGCGATGGATAGGCAACTTAGTCATGCGACTCGGAGACGGGTTCGAAATTGCTTCGTCGATAGTCAGCTTAGTACAAGGCTTCACTTCGAGGGTCTTACCTCGGATCTGATTCTTATTGGCGAAATCGATGGTGTCAATCTTGTCCGCCGGAGCCGCGGCGCCAGACTCATGCGCATCCTTGTCTTCGGTAGTCACAGAACGAGTCGTAACAATGGTGACGACAGAGTCGCGAGTACCATTCTCCTTGGGATCATCCTCGAGGTTAGCGGCAGAGTTCTGAAGATGATTTTCATTCTCACGTCGGTTGCTTGCGGTGGCCTTGGTAGGCGTGGCTTCGTCATGGGGGGCGGTCTTGTCGTCAGCGGCATCGTCAACCCGCTCGGGGCTGTGGCCAAACAGCGCAGAGAGACGGTCTCTACGGCTCTTCTTGCGACCGGAAGAGTCAGAGGAGGCAATTTGTTTGCCAGACAACTTTTTCTTCGACATCGTGGTTGCGAACGCGGGCTTGGGAGCTAGGGGAGGATTTCCGATCTTGACTGGGATGGAGCAAGTCTGCTAGAAGTCAAAACAATGTACTAAAAAGGAAGAAGAAGGAAGGAGAGATATGATTGTTGCCACTGACCTCGAAAATCTCCCTCGAGTAACGCGGGTCCGGCATGTGCTGCTGCTGGAACGCTGCAGTGGCAGAGTGAGGATGGACATCATCTGCCGCCGAGGCATCGCATCGCCAAGGCGACACACTGGTGCTTACATTCACCACCATTGCTGCTGGAGTGGGCGGTATCAGTGAGTCGAGTGTGAAAGAAAGCTCGTACAAGGATTCAGTCCCAAATCAAGGAAGTAGTAATGCGAAATCGAGTGGTGGCGTCTGTGATGTCTGTGATGGCCACGACAATCGCAAAATAGCCTCGAATCTAAACAATGGTCAATGGAACCCTTTGACGAAGGGTTTGAATGGAAGAGATGAGTATCTGGGGAGTCTCGTCTCTTACTTCGAACAGGAAAATATGATTCATTTGTGTTAGGGACACAGATACCAACGATAACGATGAGAAGACTACTCCTGCGGATGAGAGGCTTGCAACCAGCTTCGTGTTTTCGAGGAAAGAATGAAAGGCTACGAACTTGAACTGAGGTGCGGTGAGAAGGGATGAGTGAATCGAAAAGAAAGAAGGGCAGCGAGCTTTGCAGGAAATATTCCTGTGGACAGAGCGATGTTATTGACGGGGGAAGGTGCGGCAAGTCTGGGTCGCTCTTGCCCCCGAAACTTTACTTCCCGTGGCACCTGCCTTTGCTACACTTGCTCCTTCCCACCGGATATTCTTATGCTAGATACGTATTCGGCTTATAAGATGGAATAGGAGAGAAGACTCATTGTCCTCATCCAGTGCGCTCCTCTACCTAGCAGCCACCCACCTGATTCAAGGTCAGATGGCATGGTACCTACCTATGTTGGTGTTGCCTCTCGATGTCGATAGATCACTGGAATACCGTCATCGTATTCGTAGACTCACATCAACTCAGAACCTGTTCTCATCACCAAATGTAGAGATACCCGCTACATCATGTAGCCGAGATGGACCATGGCAATGGAGGGAGCATATGCGTTTAAGTTACATTACTCCGTAAAAACCATCGAACTGCCCTTCACTACGTAAGGTATCAATTCTAGCATTAGTCAACTGTCTAAGAGATATTTACGATTCGTTGGGTGCGCGTTTGCAGTGATCATTGTAAGTCTTCAGTGAATGCCATCTTCGTTCGCGATAGCCTCATGGTCTGGTCCTTTTGGATCACGACTAGCATGTTTACGCCCGGTGTTGGGGGAACTACCAAAAAAATCAACGACACCTGGATGTCACTGACAAGAAATGACTATCAGGAAGACCTAGAACAGCTACACGCAAAAATTGTCTCGGCAGACACTCGAGCCGGTATATCAAGCATTGTGATTTCTCGTGATCCTGAACGACAGACCGTCCCGTCGAATTGGGTGATGATCTCGCGAGTCGCAACTAAGGTACATCGATACTGTCCGTTGTGACGTTCAGTGCCCCACTCAGCTTCTCCAGATTTTTTTCTTCCAGAACGCATTCGGAGTAGGGGGGTTGGCATTAACGATCCAGGGGGCGTGTACGTAAGCCGCATAGTCTCGGTGGATAGAGGGGTCCTCCAAAAAATTATTTTGCATTTCCATCGATCGCAACTTTTCGCAGTCGCAGTCCAGCCATACCGCAAACAACCATGGCACCCTCCTCAACACCCAGTCAAGCCGAGCTGGACCGGCGGAGGGTAAGTCAATTCGATTCACATTGTCCTCGAGGTGCGATTCTCCCATACTGACCACTCCTTGCAGATAGTCGGTATCAATAAGGAAACTGTCACTGATGTGACTTCGACCGACTACCCGGGCACCTACGCCGGCGAGGACCACGCCTGGGACCTCGACCGTTTCGCCTCCAACTTCCGCGTCCAGTTCCACCACAATGCCCAGCACGAAGCCTCCTTCTCCCTCATCGGCGTCGACGCCTCCATCGCAAACGCCTTCCGCCGCACCCTCATCGCCGAGATCCCTACCATCGCCATCGAGAACGTCTACATTGAGAACAACACCTCGGTGATCCAGGACGAGGTCCTCGCCCACCGCCTCGGTCTCATCCCTTTCACCGGAAACCCCGAGGGCCTGCACAAGTTTCTAAAGTGGTACCGCAAGCCCGAGCAGGGCGGCAAGGGCTCCTTCGACTACAACACCGTCCAGCTGCGCCTGCGCATCGAGTGCACCCGCAACCCGGATGCCGCCCCCGGCGAGACGGACCCGGCAAAGGCCTTCCACCACGCGAGCGTCTACGCAAGGGACATTGAGTTCGTCCCCACCGGCCGCCAGGTCGAGTTCTTCTCCGGCGAGGACGCCATCCGCCCCGTCAACCCCGACATCCTCATCGCCAAGCTGCGGCCCGGCCAGTGCATCGAGCTCGACATGCACATGCACAAGGGTATCGGCTCCGACCACGCCAAATTCTCCCCCGTCGCTACCGCTTCGTACCGTCTCATGCCCACCATCACCATCACGCGGCCAATCCTCGGCCAGGACGCGGACAAGTTTGCTAAGTGCTTCCCCCAAGGCGTCATTGGCTTCGAAAAGGTCACAAAGAAGGAGGCCGCCGTTGCCGGCAGCGGATACGAGGGTCACGAGGGCGAGAAGAAGGCTGTGGTCAAGGACGCCATGAGAGATACAGTCAGTCGTGAGTGCTTGCGCCACCCCGAATTCGAGGGCAAGGTCAAGCTGGGCCGGGTGCGTGATCACTTTATCTTCTCCATTGAGAGCACAGGACAGTGGGACAGCGACGAATTGTTTTTGGAGTCGGTTAAGCAGTTCAAGACGAGGTGTATCCGTCTTGAGCAGCAGGTCATCAACATGGTTAGATGAAGCATCACTGCACATGTACCATACTTATAGATATCCCGTGTTTCTGGTTTTGCAAGGGCTGGCTGGCAATGGAAAGAAAGAAAAAAGTTCATAATGACACTCGGTTTTATTTGCTACATTCGTCTAGTTGCTTCTTTTGGTGCGAGTACACCTGATATGCCATGCCTTTTGACATTCCCAAAATGCTATTATCATCATCATCCCACGTAAATGCTGAGTATCTATCTATGTGGCCTTCTTGAACCGCAGGTAGAAGTTGAATTCCAGAGGGAAAGCAGGATCCGTGACAATAACATTTTGCCCATCTTCCAGCTCGAGCTCCTTGATGGTCTTTCCAAGGTTGGCCCGTGTTTTCTCTTCCAGGCTGGGCGGAAACTGCATGTACAAGGTCTTATTGGCGGCTCTGAATGAAGGCTTTTTCAATTGTGCCTCGGGACGGATGGCAAACGAGTCCACCAGGTCTTGGAGTGTGCTGTCGGGGTCGACCTCGAGCGGCCGCGATTCCTGTCCACAGACGGGGCAGTCGTCTTTCTTCTCGTGCTTGAAGGTGTAGGTGTAGATGCTGTCATTTCCAGAATACATCATATAGTTTTCCTCCATTCCAAGCGTTGGCGCGGCCGAGCTGGCGAGCTTAAAGGCTTCATTGCAGCATGCTGCCGCAATGATGGCGTTTGTGGATGCGATGGCGGGAATGATGTTCTTGATGACTCCCTGGGTCAGGGCGTAAGTGACGCCTGTAATATTGAATTCTTGGGCACGTGTAAGAGCCTTTTGGTACAGCCAGGACACATGGGTAGTGTCGTCCTTGTCCAGCTTTGGAAACGGCTTCTCCTGGTCCCAGGCGATGACGTGTGCCCACTCAATGCAGTGCTCTGGTTGTCGGGGGATTGAGGCGATTGTGCAGAGAGGAACAGCGGCTCTCGGTGCGTGCATGTCCAGTTGGCATTCGATACAAGATGTAATCGAAGGTACGATGACTCGAGCCTGACCCTTAAAACCCTCTGTGCCCCCATCTATCATGGGAATCAATGAATCCGGGTCCTCGCCTTCTTCAGCAATCTGTACGAGGGTCGCGTTGATCCACCTGCGGGCCTCGATGCTGTCCAATCCACATATGACGAACTGGAATTGTTTGTAGAAGTCTTGACCAAAATCTTGAATGGCGCAGTTATGGGCTGTAATGCTGACACCCTTGACACGACGCATGACGAACTGAGCCGCGACTTCAGCCTTGTACTTGCCGACGTCGGACTTTCTGAAGAGGAATTGCCGATTTAGGTTCGAGATGTCGATAGTATCTGGCCAAGCAAATGTCAGATCTTGAGTAGAGCGGCGAGACAGGGTACGGCTTACCCATGTCAATGACATGAATATCCTTGAACTTCGACATGGCCAAGTTCTTTAAAATCTCACATCCAAGACCTCCGGCGCCACTTGTATAATGTCAGTCGTAGTTATCGTGTTCGAGTAGGGGATCACCAACATTACCCTACACGATGTGTTAGTAGACAGCACCGACTCATTGGATCATGCAATACCATACAGGACCTTGATCTTGTCAAACTGTTCAAAAGCCTCCTCCGTTCCGGCCACATCAGGATCGCTGAAGGGTCCTGGGGTCTTGCGAATGTTGTCGAGATAGGTCCTGTACCATGCTATGGTCAGCGATTGAGTGCGACAACTGACGACTTGTAGCATGAGAGGCGAACCATCTCTTTGACTCATCGACTTGATGTGCCGCTACCGGGAAAGGTGCTTCGGTAGCCATCGTGAGGAGCGCTCGAATCGGATTGACTTGTAGGTGATGTTCGGTGTGATCACTTTGTTGTTTGTTCCTTGGGTTCTCAACCAGGGTGAGCTTCGGGAGGTGGAGGGGCCGACATGACGATACCTACCTATATAGGGCCAGGTGAGCCTACCTTACCTTACCTATGTCCGTACCTGATAAGGCTTATCGGCAGAATTGTTATCGATAAGATGCCTGCCTCAATGGAAACCTTGCCTAGGTACCTTACCTAAGGTACCTAGGAACCTACCGACCTTGGGGCCTTCTATGGGGGTGTCTACAGTAGAGTGGGGTGTGGAAAGACAACCCCACCGGTCCTTCACTCTTTGGGCTTGGGTGTCTGTCCATCCATTCATAGAGGCAGTCGGGGGACATATTATTCCTAACGAACAGAACTCCCATCTGATATTGCAATCACAACTCAGAGCAATCAGCGAAAATTATTTCGACACTATTCTGGATTTTCGGTCTTTGAGGTGACAGTTTGAGAAAGCCCTTTTCGTTTTCTCACGGTACCATGCAAGGACCGTAGTCCACCACCAGAAAAGGGATTATCAAGCATGGACGACTTCCTTACCCCGGTCAGCACTACCTACCTCAAGGCAAGGCCAAACGAACCATTCTTGGAAGAAGCAGCCACAAGCAACAAGCCTCAACCACCGAAATCTGCTGCTGCCGAAACTCTCTCTGTAGAGAATGCTCTAGAGACTCTGAAGAACCAGCCAGGTTATGACAATCTGATTGGGGTCCTCAAGTCCCTCACTGATGGCAGTGTTGCTGCCACGGGATTCAGGCTTGCGACGCCCAGTCCCGAGGCTGCGCAAATTATTCAGTGCCTCGTCTCGGAGATTGTTCCCAATTACTGGCCTTTGCTCAAAGAAGATGCTTCTGGAGGATCTGGTATACAAGATGTCGAGAGCCCCAAAGACGTCGAGTTGCTGCTTAGATGCTTGAGGAGTGTTACAGGTCTCAACGCCATCATCACCCGTATGAAGGCCTTGATTCAAGAGTCCAAGGCGAGCGCCAAGGATGTAAAGCGCCCAGATTTGAGCCTGAACCTGAATGTGCTACTCGAGGTCAGCTCAGCAGTATTGGGTGGAGACGACTACCTTGCTGCACTATGGACGTCGAGCAGCGCTGGGCTAGAGTCTACAGCGAGAAGACGGCCGATGGCGAATGAGTTCATCGCACTGATAGCCGGTGGACGCCTTATTTCAGTTGCAGCCGAGGCAGATGCCATTGCCAACCCGGACAAAATCAACAAGAATCAACTTTGGATCGCAGACGGGCAACAATACAGCAGGTGGCTGGGTCGAAGTGTCGGAGCGTGGGCGAAGGGTGGCAACTCGTCTGACGATGCGAAGCTATGTGCAGAGGCTTTCATACGATCACTTCGCCTGGGTTATTCTGGCAAGTACACCATCCTCCACGCCATCCCTTCGGTAGCTTGAGGAATGTCACTAACAGATTTGTAGATGCCCTGATGAACCAGTTTATCAGCGAACTTCTGTTAGGCCCTGAGGAAAGCCAAAACGCCTTCTTCAAGCTCTTTGGCCAATTCTCTCAACTGGAGCAGAAGCGGGTCCTCTTTGCTGTTCTCAAGCACTTGTCAGAGACATTTCTCAATAAGCTGGGCGATGTCGAACCTCTGAAGCCGAACTCGGTTATATCCGCTGCGACTGGCATCATCGAGAAGATAGTATCTAACGAAGAAAGCCGAAAGGCACATTTAATCTCTTGGTTGACCAGCTCAACTGGTGCCGGCCTGGGAGATGGCATAGGTATCAGGCGCGCAGCCATAGCAGCGCTTGCACAGGACAGAGAATGCGTCACTCAGGTATTTGAGAAGAGCCTTCACCAGTTCGGCGATCAGCTATACATTAAGCACTCTCCCATCATGCAGCAGCAAGGTTCGACTCTCTCACCTTTGTCACTCTCTAGCACTCACTGACTAGGACAAAGCCCATGCACAAGTTCTTCTCCTTAGCGCTAGTTATGTCAACAAGCTCTCACCCCTGAAGCTTAAGATGCTCATGCGATCTTCAAGCTACCTCAACACCGTGTCCAACCGGATCGGCGCCTCACAAGAGAGGGCTAGATTCTTGGGTATGGCAGTGGGCGAGGCCCTCTCGAGTCTGATCGACGGTGGTGACAAGAAACTGGACTTCAAAATGGAGGAAATGGCAACAGACGAGGCACAGTTCTACAAGGATCTCGTCAGAACGCTGGATAGTACAGGGCCTATCGATCAGTTGATCACCACCCCTGAGGTGGAGCAGAAGAGACAGCCACAACCGCCGGGACCCTCCCGCCGAAACCCAGCACCAAAACCCAAGCAACCAGCCACGCCCTCAAAGTTCATCATACAAGAAGTCTCAGACTCTGAAAGCGAGGACGAGGACCTCATACCCTACGCCAAGCCCTCCGACGATGCAGAAGACTCAGACGAAGATGCCACGCTCGTCCGCCGCGACAAGCCAAGAGCTCCAGTCTACGTCCGCGATCTCATAACCTACCTCCGCGACACTGATAACTACGACAAGCAAAAACTGGCCCTCACCACAGCCCCGCCCCTGATCCGTCGCAAAGCGAACTTTGGCACAGAGGTCTCCTCCCATGCAGACGAGCTCGCCACGCTTCTCGTCGGCCTCCAGGACAAGTTCGAGATTGAAAACTTCAATGACCTCCGTCTTCAGGGCATGATAGCCATCGTCGCAGCACAGCCACAGAAGATGGGCCAATGGTTCGCAAAGACCTTCTTTGACGGCGACTACTCCATCTCGCAGCGTGCCGCGGTTCTCATCGTTCTCGGCCTCAGCGCGCGCGAGCTCGCCGGCTTCGACACCTCGGAATACGCTGCAGCCGCCTCGTTCCCCTCCAAACGCCTCCCGGAGAAGATGGAAGCGCTCTACCTCGACCCGTCCACCGCCCAAGCCCGCCTCGCCTCCTCGTCGAACCTTAAGGCCATTCCCGCCAACGCCCTCGACACCATCGCCGATTCTTTGACGTCTTCCTTCCTCGCCCCCATAGCCGCCAACGCAGCAGACGCAACAACGGGACCAGACGTCCTCAAGCTCTCGACCTTCACCTCCCGCCTGCCTTCAAAGTCCACCAAGAAACCCGGCATCCGTTCCATCCCCAACACAACGGCCTCCCTGCTCGCCACCTCCTTCTTCTTCCCTTTGACGGCCCGCTTCCAACACGCCCTACGATCCCACTCGGCACGCTCCGGTATCTTCATCCAGCCGTACCTCCTCTCCCTCTACCTAAAGACACTGGCCGTGCTCGTCCACGCCGCGGGACCCGCGACGCTGGCCCTCCCGCAGATGACGGCCGAGCTTTGGGATCTTCTGCTGGGTGTCCGCGCCCACGTCAACGGCGACGTACCCGGAACCCACGCGCTGCTGGTCGCGCTGGCGGCCATGCTCGAGGTCAATGAGGCGTCTGACATGCGGCGCTTGTGCGAGGCGCATCCGCGGGAGGTCGTCGAGACGCAGGAGTGGGTCAGCGGTGTCTTTAACGGCACGCGCGGTGACGATGGCGGGGAGGAGAATAATGTGAAGATGCTTTCTGCCGCGGTGCTCATCAAGCTGCAGGAGGCAACGGAGAAGTATCGGGCCCTGCTGCTGGGCGACATGATAGGGTTCTCATAGAGTACGATAGGGCAGGGAGATAAACTCTCAAAAGGAATGGATGTCATTTTTAAAAACGATATCTGACATGGGCCCTTCTCGTTCGAAGCAAACATTGCCCATGCCAACCTAGCATCCAACTTAGAGTAGTCATACATGTCCCTCGTCAACAATCCATACCCCTCTAACGCCGATGCTCCGTGAATACATGCAGGTCCTTTCCGTATTTTCATGCTGCTTTCCATGTATACAAGACAAAGCCAAACGTACCAAACCCATCAAGTGGATTCACCCATCAGGTCCTGTAGGTCCTGTCTTCCGCCCTTACGGACAGGTAGCGTTGACAGGTACTGGTTTGCGTGACTTAGATGCTCACCCAAACTCATCGCCATTCTCCTCAACTCTTCCTTCACAGCGTCTGCACTAGCTGAGCCTTGCATGACCTCCACAGACGGCGGCGCTGGTGGAGGAGGCAGCGGGATAGTGCCACTGTCCCGGTTCCCTACCGAGCGTGGGATACCCGGGGGCAGGGCTGGCTGGGCGGCCTGCTGTGGAGTCAGATATTCGGGATCAGAGTAGTCGGCACTGTTGACGCTGTTGAATGAGCGATGTGTGTTAAGTCGCAACCCGCCCTGGCCATTGGGCCGAACGGTAGCACCGGGCTCGGCTAGGTTGAGGTCGACGAGGCTTAGTTGATCATCGTCTTTGGGAGCGCGCGAGGAGAAGTCCGAGTCATCCGAAACATAGATTGACGGTTCTCGGTTCGATGATGGTACATATAGGGATGGTTCTCTATTCGATACTGGGACGTAGATGGAAGGTTCCCGGTTTGATGTGGGCACGTAAAGGGAGGCATGACGCTCCAGGTCGAAGGGGTTCGCCATTCCCATCTCTGAGCCGCTGACAGATGCGACGTCCGAGTTTGCTGTTGAAGGACGAGTGAGCTCCGGCATGGGATCGGCCAAGCCCATGTCGAGGTCGATCAAGCTGCCGGTAGATACACGGTTATTCTGGTTACTGGGAGGCGGAACCATAAGTTCATCCAGATCTATCAAGCTCCCCGTGGACTCTCTGTTGTTCATCTGTGAGCCAGGCCGGGGAACCATTAAGTCGCCGCCATAGTTAGGAGCGGGGACAGGATCGGTCTGATGGTGGAACATTTGCGGGCGAGACGCAGAACTTGGTCCCGAATGGTCATCCCACGATGGCCTATCTTCGTGGAAGGGGCGATCTTCGTTAAAGGGAAACCTCGACATTTCCGGGTTTGCGGAAGCCGGAGGTGCCATGGAAGGGAACTTCCAGTCCTGCGTCCTTCTATTCGGATTCAGATCTGCAGGGTCACTCGATGGTGCTTTGCTGAAGTCTGGCTCGTCGCCCATATGATAATCGACAGACACGCGCGGTGCGCCGGCTCTGATGGTGTTCATATCCACAAAGTTGGATAGATCACCACCGTGCAGTGAAGCGTCGAGATCGATGAGTGATTCTCTCACTGCTGTTGACTGGAGCGAGTCGTCTCGCAGTGGAAGATCTGAAGTTGGCGGAGGGATCGGTCTGCCATAGTAGGCTCGAGAGTTGTCTTCGTAATTGGAAATAGTGTTTGGGTCAAACACCTTTTCTAAGGGAGCTTTCATGGCAGCAAGTTGTTGTGGTGGCGGTCTCCGCCGCGATTTCGGCTTGGATCGAGACATGTCATCCAGAAGCATAGGGTCGAATTCCACGTTTGAGCCATACACATCGTAGACTGCCTGAGCGTCCGTATTTTGAAAGACTTGTTGGTCGAATGCCATCGTTGTGCTAAAGTTCCATTCGTCGTTGGCCATCGCAGTGGATGAAAAGTCGGACTCATCCATGCCGGACATGCCCTGGGCTCCTCCCGGAGCAAAGAGTGATTTACGGCTGCCACCTTGTGACTCCCAAAGCTTGAATCCTCTGACTAGTAATGCCAGTGATGCTGCTGGGTATTCTTGGGCCGAGTTGGCGATGTAAGGGTGGTTCTGTACCTCTTCGATTGTTGGTCGCTTCGTCGGATCCTCTTCTAAGCAGTAGGCAACTAGGTGCTTTAGTCGGTCGGAGTACTGATCGCCCTCCAATCGAGGCGTGTGTGCCTTGATGTAATTTCCAAGCTGATAAACGTCGACACCAGCCATGACGTTTGGTGGTAAGCCGGAGGCAATCTCAAAAACCATGGAGCCGAATGCCCAGATATCCACCTCTGTTCCATAGGATGTTGACTGATCGAAAAGTTCCGGGGCCATCCAGTGAGGGGTTCCGATGAAGGTTGATCGTTTATCGAATTTCGTCTCAATAACACCTGCCACTCCGAAATCGCAAAGTTGCACTCCACCAGCCTCGGTGACCAGAACATTGGCGCACTTGATGTCGCGATGAATGATGCCTTGCCGATGAACCCAGAAGACAGCTTCAGAGACCTCTCTGAGGATTGGAATAATCCACTTCTCTTGCAGGCCACCGGGAGCGGTCGGCTTCATGAGTGTAGCCACACTTCCTCCGGCGCAGTACTCCGTGATCATCCACATAGATTGGCCGACAGGCAATGCGTCGATGACATGATTGATGTTCCTTGCGCCGCTGTCGCTTAGAAGCTTCAGCGCATTAACTTCAGCCAAAAATTCCTTGAAGGTGTCTGCAAGCTTCGGGTTGACGGTGTCGCTTTCTTCAATGTCGATGATTTTGACCGCCACAAGCATACTGGTGTTGATGTCGGTTGCTTTATAGACACGACCAAAACTTCCCTTGCCAATCAATTCATTGAGAAGATATGGCGGCTTGTCCTGTCCTGCTTTGGCCACCTCATCGTCCACCGCAGCTTGCATCTTTTTCGCATCTTCTAGGGCCTTCTGCTTCGTCACCGAGAAGTCGGGGCCTCTGACTTGGAGTGACATCTTGGGTGAGTTGTGACCGTTAAGGACGGCCTGAAAAGCTGCGTGTCTCTTCCTCGAGTCGATAAAAACAAAAATTGCAATCAAGCAGCGGTCGAAGAGAAACAGATCAGTCCCCTGTGCATTCAATGCTGAGGTTGCCGATTAGGGCCAGATGTTATGAGAAGTTGCAGTATTCATCGAGGTTGGGTTGTACGCATACTGCAATCTGATACGTCCAAGTTCGGGTCAAACACAGGGGGTGAGGTTGCGAGCACGGTGAAAGTGGCAGGTACTGGAGTTATTTCCAGCCAATCACTGTTAGCATACAGTAATTTATCATATGCAACTAAGCTATTTCGCAACAAAGCGGTGTATCGATATAACCATCTCAATCACAGCAGAAGGATTCATTGTCCTCTCACTTCATCATCAAGTCGCTCTCGTAAGTTCAAGCAACACTTGCTTTCGTACAAGAGTGCTAATTGGTATCGCCGTGTAAGGTACTTGCTTGTGTATTTACATGCAGCTGACCTCGAAGTGGTAGAACATCTTTCCCGACTTACACCTCACAACCACCCCGACAACCAGCCAGTTTTCTTGGCCCCAGTCTTGCCCTCAACTTTCCCCTCAGGCTTCACCTCCGTTTCATTTGTTCTTGTCTTGTATGCCCTGGGACTCTCAAAATCACTTGCCTTGCCATTCCAAATTCCAAGCTTCTTTGACTTGGCCCTGGCCTCGGCAGCTTTGTATGCCTTTTCAGCCCCTCCCCATTCGACTCCCGTTTTCGCTTCATATGTCGTTGCCAACCCGAGCCTCAGCATTTCTAGACCGACGTCCTTCTTGAACAGAAACGGTCTGACGTATACTGTCGCAACAACGCGTTCATATTGATCGCGCCTGTGAATCCGAGCCCAGACACGTTTGTTCTGTATGTAGACTCTCAGCCATTGCAGCGCTTCTGCCGCACCTGGCTGCCCCGGCCGGCCAAAGTGTGCGCCCTCGGGAGCATCAATTCCAGCCATCCGTATCGGTATCTGTGCTGAGTCTCAGAACTAGCTTCTCCTTCCTCTCAGAGTTGCACTTACTGTCTTTCCCTTGAGTGCGGCTCTGGTGTTGGGGACCTTCCTCAGCCAATCCCAGCCTGCCAGTCTGCCGCCTGGTGTGTGGAACAGGTGAAAGTTATCGCCATCTCCCACACTGGTCACTCGGCCCAGAAGAGTCCTCTTTCTGAAAAGCTCTGGCTGGATGTGGTTTGTTGTGGGGAACCTCCGCAGCCGGGTTTGATAAAACATGAAAGCTGCCAGAGATGCGACGGATGTCAGGAAAACGGGAGCCCACTCTCTAGCAGCCTGCAATGGCGGCGCAGGTTGTGGCAGCAGGTCGTTCCATGATGTGGGTAAGACGCGCGCATCATCTTCTGACTTGCTCGGTGTGGGCGGTTTTCCTGAGCTGGAAGAGCTGAACGGCCATGGCATTTTCGAAGACTCCTAGTGGAGTTCTGAACCTACACACGTTCACCGGCGGTGAGAAATAGACCGAGCGAGTGTCTAAGGTAGAGCTTCTGATCAGCTTATTAAGTTTGCGCCACCTATGAAAGAGAGGCCAAGATGTGGGAGGATCTTGATCGAAACATCATTGACTCCAAGAATGCTAGGCATTGATGTCTTGTGCAAACGCAATGCAAGTTGAATTGAGAAAACAGTTACTTACCTCGTTTGATACTGGCTACAGCTTGAGACTAGTTTGTGAGAGAGCTGCAACTCAATTGAATCCACATCCATGTAACATAAGCCGTGTGCGATACAGTACGTACTGTATCTCAAACACTGTTGCGCACCTCCAAGGGCTGCGGCAAAACCGTGCTCCGCTGAGCCAATCAGCGAAGGCCCATTTTGAATCGATGCGTTCGAGCTTTCGGGACATGACGGCCACACTACACACTTTCGAAGGCGAATCCCCTCTATCCAACCTAGCCGGCCCTTAGCCATTGGCATAATAAAGGAGGCTCAATTGGAGGCAGCATATCTCCTTGACCTCTTTTGCAGCCGTCTCTCCACTCTACAATCGCCATGTCAGGCATCTACCGACTTGCTGGCCACAGCGCCAAGAGGTTATGTCTGCGCCCGGCAGCAGTCACCTCCTTCGCCGCCCGCCCGTTCTCGACGACCTCCCTGCGCCGATACGCCGATGCCGCCCCCGAATACCAAGGAACGCGCCTCACTCCTGTCTCGACCGACTTCTCTCGCGCCGAGGACCACTACAGCTTGACGCCGCCGAAGGACCAGGACACGACACCTGAGGAGTCTGTCGAGGACCGAAAGATCCGCCACTACACCGTCAACTTCGGTCCCCAGCATCCCGCCGCCCACGGTGTGTTGCGTCTGATTCTCGAGCTCAATGGCGAAGAGATCATCAGAGCCGATCCTCACGTCGGCCTGCTTCACAGAGGTACAGAGAAGCTTTGCGAGTACAAGACGTACCTCCAGGCCCTCCCCTACTTCGACCGTCTCGACTACGTTTCCATGATGACGAACGAGCAATGTTTCGCCCTTGCCGTTGAGAAGCTTCTCAACGTCGAGATTCCCGACCGCGCCAAGTGGATTCGTACCCTGTTCGGCGAGATCACCCGTATTCTGAACCATCTGATGTCCGTTCTGTCACACGCTATGGATGTTGGTGCTTTGACGCCTTTCCTGTGGGGTTTCGAGGAGCGTGAGAAGCTCATGGTAAGTTGGGAGAAATGACGAAGCCGATTGTGCGATTTCCGGCTAACCCGTGTGTCTGTCAGGAATTCTACGAGCGTGTCTCCGGTGCCCGTCTCCACGCCGCCTATGTCCGTCCCGGTGGTGTCCACCAGGACATCCCGGTCGGTCTTCTTGACGATATCTACCAATGGGCTACCCAGTTCGGTGACCGCATTGACGAGACCGAGGAGATGTTGACGGACAACCGTATCTGGATCCAGCGTCTTCAGGGTGTTGGTGTGGTCTCTGCCGCCGAGGCTCTCAACCTGTCATTCACCGGTGTTATGCTGCGTGGTTCCGGTGTCCCCTGGGATATCCGCAAGAGCCAGCCTTACGATGCCTACGGCGAGGTTGAGTTCGACGTGCCCGTCGGTGTCCGCGGTGACTGCTACGACAGATACCTTTGCCGTATGGAGGAGTTCAGACAGTCCCTGCGCATCATCCACCAGTGCCTCAACAAGATGCCTGCTGGTCCCGTCCGCGTCGAGGACTACAAGATCTCGCCCCCTCCCCGTGCTGCCATGAAGGAGAACATGGAGGCCCTTATCCACCACTTCCTTCTCTACACCAAGGGTTACACTGTCCCCCCTGGTGAGACCTACTCCGCCATCGAGGCCCCGAAGGGTGAGATGGGTGTCTTCGTCGTCAGCGACGGCAGCGAGAGACCCTACCGCGTCCACATCAGAGCCCCTGGTTTCGCTCACTTGGGCGGTTTCGACCACGTTTCCAAGGGCCACATGCTTGCTGACGCTGTAGCGGTTATTGGTACTATGGATTTGGTGTTCGGTGAGTTCGTTCCTTTTGATAATGCCACAATAAAGCAGGTGCTAACTATTACCCCAGGTGAGGTTGATCGGTAAAGGGTGTGTCAGAGGATGGATATCAAAATGACTTTGAGGAACTTCTTTCCTTTTGTGTACTTGTAGAGTGAAGAGACAGAGCGCCGACGTATATACCGCATTGTTCTCTTTTCTAGAAGAATTTCGTACAGACCATGGCATGCAAAATGTCTCTAGTCTACGTTCACTGAATAAGCTTGTTTATGAAAACCTCGGTCAGGTGTCTGGCATTGGCCATTGATTTGATATTTAGACTAAAGATACAAATGGCCTGACTACGCAGACCAGGCTTTTTTAGGTTGATAGTACAGCTTTTTGGGGTTGGAATACATAGAGTACAACTCTAGAAGAGCTTGGCGCCAGTGGTTGAGGCTTGGTCCATGAAGAACTTCTTCAGAGGGCCGAGAGCATTCACCGCGCTAAGACCAAGAGATCGCAATGGGACAAGAGGCCCGCTCTCCACAGAGTATAGCTTGTGAAGTTTGTCGCATACGCCCAGTACAATATGATTCGCAACGTAGCGCTCCGCATTGTACGCCTCGAGGGAAAGTGTCGTTCCCAGGTCCTGGCCAGTAGAAACGGCTGTCTCAATAGTCTTGACCAAACTTTGGACGTCCCCTTGACCCTGGTTCAGGCCTTGCCCAGCCAGGGGGTGGATGGTGTGTGCCGCGTCGCCAACGAGGGCAATGCGCTCGGCGGTATAAGTGTCTGCGTGACGCATCTTGAGCGGGAAAGAGGCAACGGTGCCCTCCTGAACTCCAACGACCTGCTGAGGAATCGCCCGGTGATCGAAAGGAGTATGCTCCAGTCTCCAGGCAAGCTCCTCAGACTGACCAGATTCCTGCTTGTGCATAAACTCCAGGTCGACGGGACTTAGTCGGAAGGCAGCGTTGACCATGGAGATGAAGTCTTTCGGCGACAGGCTTTTCAAAAGTGCGGCGTTGGCAGATGTTGTTGACCACACCAGCGTCGAGTAGTTCCCAGGCATCGGCAACATTGCCACAGGGCCAGTAGGCAAGAAGCGCTGGTACGCGATCTTGTTGTGTTCCCCGCCCCATCCCTCGCCCTCCAACTGGAGCGTCGCAACAACGCCATGTCTGCCATAGTCCCAGCCCTGCGCCTTGATACCGGCAAAGGTCCTCACAGGGCTGTTTGCGCCGTCAGCTCCGACCAGCAGTCTTGCGTGGAGCTGCTTTCCGCCTGACAAGTGAACAACAGGCCACTGCGTCAAGTCTAGGTCCTCCGTTTCCTCTCCGAAGCTGATGTTCTCGACCTTTGCGTTTTCGAATACCGAGACTCCACCAAGCTCCTCCAGACGGCTCAAGAGACCGGAAGTCAAGTTGAGGTTCTCGCACATGTATGCGATTGTCTTGCCCGGCGCCGAACCCGCCGGCCAGTCGAATTCGATTCTCGCGCCACTAACACCGTCCCAAACCTGCATTTCATTGTAGTCTTGGACGCGATCGCGCTTGATGTGGCTCCAGGCTCCAATTGTGTTGAGGTATTGAGCTGAGGTCGGGGTGAGGGAGCTGCATCGATTCGAGAACTTGTCGGCCGGGAGGTTCCACGCGCGAATCTTAGAGAGATCTTGAGCTTCGACGAGTGCTACTCTGAGACGGGATGTGACTGGGTTGGCCCCTAGAACATGTTAGTCCCTCTCTATGTACCCACGAAATTGCGACTGTAGCATACGAAGAGCGCTCAGAAGACTCAAGCCTGCCGGTCCACCTCCCACGCAAACGACATCATAGATGTCTGGCTCGGATGCTGAGGATGTTGCGCCTACACTCGCATAGGACCGGCGAGCCTGGGTCTGAATTTTACGTGTGCAAGACCTGCAGACCGACCGGTTTCTGGCCAAGAGGACCCTGGTGGTCGCCATTCTGTCTGAGCCGTCAAGAGGTGGGTTTTTGAGGGGTTCGCTGAGATTGGTATCACATGGAACGAACCATCAGTCGAAATGATGGTCAAGCTCGAAAGAATTCGCCACACCCAGCCACATTTCTGTTCGAGCTTGAGTGTGGCTGAGGCAGGACCCCTCGAGTCCGTGCTTGCTCTTTCCCCCCTGCTCTTACCTCGGAGTCTGGAAGGACTGGAAACTTTGGAAAGGTCATCCCCTGTCACTTCCCTAGTCGCCCCCCACACTAGTTGTTTTTTCCACATGACCTTTGCTGTTGCCACAGCACCCAGAAGCGACAGGATGCTCCTACTTGTTGCGTCAGTGGGCTCCCGCCCGTGTCTTTCATCCATCCCGTCCGACGTTATCAACATCTGTCCACTGGGCGCATCATTTGCACAACTTTGCACCTTACACCCCATCGCTCAGACCTTGGTGCACCTGCCACGGCCGCAGAAAGCAAGGCCCAAATCCTATGTGGAACTGCATTTTGTATGCGCCAGTCACTCCTTCCTTTCCTGCTCTATCCCTCAAGGTTTCATACTGCAGGGCTTCAAAGGCTGCCTTGTGAGCCTCCTTTGACGTCTTGTCGCAAAGTGTCCAGGCTCTGATACCGTCATTCAGCACCAACCTTTCTTTGATTGCAATTCCCGGGTTTCTTTGCTTATACTCTCTGCTTTCTCTGCAAACAACCAATTTTCGACGGCATCTCCAACTGCTTCAACATGGACGACTATGAATACCTTCAGCCTGGGTTCGACCCCAAGTCGCTGACAGTTCCTCGGCTCCGCTCGATCCTCGTCGCGCACGACATCCAGTACCCCGCAACAGCCAAAAAGCCCCAGCTCATCCAGTTGTTCGAAGAGCAGGTTGTGCCTCAAGCCAAAAAGATTCTGGCGAAACAAGCCAAGGCCAAAAGATCAAGCTACGGCATTGTCGACGCTGGGAGCTCTCAGGACACTGACGACTTCGATAACGACTACGACCTTGCTCCTCCTCCGCCGAGGGTGACGAGATCGAGATCGCCGCGCAAAGCATCTGCTCGGATCAGAAGTGAGGAATATGAGCAAGAAGTGCCGGCTCCAGTCAGCCCGACGAAGCGGAAGGTCCGAGCTGCGAGCCGACAATTGCCAGAGCCTGAACCTGAACCTTACATCGAGCCTTACACCGAGCCTGAGCCGCCCAAGTCTGTTCGCAAGCGAGCTGTCACTCCCAAGATTCCGAAGATCAAGCAGGAAGAGTCCGAGGAGGATTTCTTCAACCGTAGAGAGTCACAGTACTTCTCTACAGAGAACCCCTTCCAGAGTGGGAGCCCAGCAACGCAGCTCATCACAAGCCCCACTGGACGAAGAAAGACCACTGGCCTAGATTTCGCAAATGGCAAATTTGAAAGTAGCCCTCGACGACGAACGGATGGTCACTACGCCGAGGATCGCCCCAAATCGTCGAGAAAGTCCCATGCCTTCGAGGTTCCTGTCAGCGATCTTCTTCGCGAGCAGACACCCGAACCTCAAGAGTTTGAGGTTGAGGCTGGGGAAGAGTTCACCCCTGATGCACAGTTCGAGATGGAACAAGAGATGGCTGCCGGTGGTGAAAGAGCCCTAGCTCCGCGGCCTGCATCACCTCCACGTCCGAGACGTAGTCTCGCCAAACCTCTTTGGGCTCTTGCGATCTCCCTGTTCGGAGCGTACGGTGCGTGGTATCGACAGGAGAAGGTTGCTGTTGGCTACTGCGGACTCGGTCGACCTGCCACGCAAATCATCCCTCCTGAGGTCGCAGTTCCCGATTGGGCAGTGCAGCTTGCAGAGCCCCAGTGCGAGCCTTGCCCACAGCACGCTTACTGCTACGAAGATTTCACTGTTCGCTGCGAGCCTGACTTCATTTTGAAGCCTCACCCTCTGGCTTTGGGCGGTTTGGTTCCACTTCCACCCACATGTGAGCCGGATGGCGAAAAGGTTAGAAGAGTGAAGGCTGTGGCGGACAAGGCGGTCGAGGAACTAAGAGAGCGCCGCGCTCAATTCGAATGTGGAGATTCCACTGTAGATGCTGGTCAGGCGCCAGCGTCACCATCCATTGCAGAAGAAGAGCTGAAGGCTGCGATTAGTGCAAAGCGGAGCAAGAAGATGAACAAGCAAGAGTTTGACGACCTTTGGGTCGCCGCGATCGGAGAAGTCAAGGGTAGAGAGGAAGTAGAAGTGGCACCGTAAGTCCTCATACTTCTTTCCTTTGTCAGAGTCCTGTCCAGAATCCCCTTTCGCTCGTATATCAGTATCGTCAAATCACCATTCTGACCAGTGTACTAACCAGATCGGATGTGCCCGAAGTAGAAAGGCCAATTCCACCTCAATTTCAGACGCCTACCTCTCGTCTACCTCTCTCGCTCGGTTACCGATCGGCTGCACCCTCAAGCGCTCAGTCAGACTCGGCCTGGCAAGACATCGACTCTCAATTGGATCTGTGATTCTGTTGATTTCGGCTTACTTTTACGTCCGGCGGAAGTACAGGTCTCACAAGGCGACTGTGGCGCAGGTTCCTGCGTTGGTAGACCTTGTTTTATCAAGACTGGCAACACAAAAGGAGCTCGGCGAGGAAGACATTGATGACCCTTGGCTCTTCCTCCCAAACCTCCGCGACGACGTGCTTCGTTCGGTCCACTCGCTCGGAGAGAGAGACCGAATTTGGATAAAGGTCAAGGCCGTGGTTGAGCAAAACAGCAACGTGCGGACCAGCCAGAGAGAGGGAAGGAGCGGCGAAGTTGGTCGCGCGTGGGAGTGGATTGGACCGATTGCAGGGGACAGTGCCAGACGGCGCAAGAGCGGACGTATTTCCTATGGAGCGGATGTCAAGACAGAAGATACCCCGGGGACGTCAGAGGACAAGGCTGCTGCTCATTCAAAATGGGATGAGCCACGGCCTATCTATTGAGCTGTGTGTGTGTCGATGGAGATGCACTGTCGACCAGTCATCATACCTTTCCTAGGCGCCATCACGCGTAATAATTTTCTTTGTTAGAACGGATTTGATGCAACGAGGAGGCTCTGGTGATTTTCCCCCTCTCAACACCTTGCTCATGAGCTAGGACGGAAAGGCGTTCAGGAATGCTGTACAGCGTACGGATATGAGGGACAGAATCACGGTTTCGTAGGATGACACGGTGATAGTTTTCATACCCCGAGATTGAACATACTTCTTACCTTTTTCATGATTATCCTGACGTGTTGTGATTTTTTTTTATAATTGCTGGCCAATTTCGCGCGTGGAAGTGTTTGGTCTTGGTTGCCATCACGTTTTGAGTCGTTGCTATGCTC
Organism: Colletotrichum tamarilloi; assembly: GCF_030869305.1. Classification (NCBI taxonomy): domain Eukaryota; kingdom Fungi; phylum Ascomycota; class Sordariomycetes; order Glomerellales; family Glomerellaceae; genus Colletotrichum; species Colletotrichum tamarilloi. Next base: position 155,793 of record NW_026849432.1, read on the forward strand.
GGGCGGAGGATGTCGGAGCGATCGGATTTGCGAGCGGAGGTGGTGGTGCAGCCAACAACAACGGTTAAGGACACCCGGGGAGACGGAAAAAAAAAGCCTTCGCGTTCAACACGCCATCCTAGATAGCTCTGTAGAAACCTCAAATACAATGTTGAAGGTCGTTGAATCAATTGTCGAGTAAAATAAGCTTTTTTCCTAATTAAACACTTACACGACACATGGGCGAGTGATGGTCCAGTTTCGTTCTTCTCTCAAGTTCTTGAATTTGGCTAATGCACAGGGTGTTTATTGACACGCAAGGGGAACAGGACCCCTTGGACAAAGGAAAGCTTCTCGCTCAGACTCTAGTAAGGGTGGGGAATCTATTGGGCCTTGGAGGAGACGATCTCTATTGCAAAGGTAATGAATGTTAGCAAGAAGGAATTGATTGATAGCTTGGGTGGAGATCCCCGGGGAGAGGACCATCCGATGACGGAGGTTTTTGGTGAAGGAAAATTGAGCACGTACTCTCGACATCAGCAATGCTCTGCTGGAGGATCTGCTGGAGGACCTTGGGGTTCTCGAGCTCCTTGGTGACCTTGGCAATGATGGTCTCGGCGAGCTCCTTCTGCTGGCGAGCCTTGACCTGGCCCTCGTAGCGGACCCAGGAGTCGAGGACAGCCTTGGCCTCGGCGGCCAGGGCGGTCTTCTGCTGGTGCTCGTAGGCCTGAGCCTCAAGCTGAGCAGTCTCCTATTAAATGAACATGTCAGCTGCTGTTCTGTAATAATTCTTTTGATGGTGCTCCACGGCTGTGCCAATTATTCCGTCCGACCGAGCTCGTTCCGAAGTAGCCTCCTTTTCCATTGATTACATCATAAAGAGTCGTACCTTGGAAACGGCGAAAAGGGACTTGGTAATGTCAACGACACCGGACATCTGCTGGACGTCCTCGATGCGTCCCTTGACGGCCTGGGTGTGGTCGGCACGGGCGGAGTTGAGGATGCCCTTGATCTTGTCGGCCTGGCCCTGAGCCCACTCGCTGTACATCGGACCTCCGTACTTGATCAGACCGCCCCAGACGGCGAGCAGGCAGAAGGCGACGACGGTCTCCTCGTTGACGACATAGTACTCGTTGCTGATGGCGTAGACGCTGAGGGCGGCGGACGAGGAGAGGATGGCGGTCTTGGAGAGGAGCGAGTTGCCGGGGAGGGCGTCGACGATGGACTGGGCCTTCTTCTTGGGGTCCTCGGCGGGAACGTTGGAGGCGTTACGGGCACCGGCGATCGAGGCCGAGATGGCGGGCAGAGTGCGGCGGGCCAGGGTCGGCCTGAGGAGGTTCGCGCCTGTTCGAGAAGGGAGGGGAGAGCCTGCGCGTTAGCCACCACGTTTACGTTTGTCTGATGTCGTCGAGCAAGCCAATTGACACGCCGAAGCTTCGAGGGATGTGTCTAGACGTACCGACAGCGCTTCGAGCCAAGCGGGACGCCATTGTGTGATGATTGGGGGGGTTGCGGGTATTATGGGTTTGAGGTCATTCGGAGCTGCTCGAGGTGAGGTTAGATTTTGTCTACGGGTACCGCTTACTCCCGAGACGGCTATGATTTCGTCACGTGATGTGGCGGAAGCAGTGGCTGCGGGAATTTGGGGGGAGACTTGGGACAGGACGACCGACCGGCGCTTGGGCTTCCAAGTTCCATTCATCCAAGTGCAAGTGGGACCTCGGCGCATGGAAGTACATTGGTACCTCGATGAAAATTCCCATCTCATCTAGGACCCGCTGTAAATTTGAATTCGGTTTTCACGACTGCGACGACTGATATCAACATCTGAAGCTCAGCTCATCATAAAATTAACGCCAAAAAAAGAAGGGGAAATGCCTGCCAAAGTCTCGACCGACGGCCTGAAGAGGAAAAGAGTTCCCACGAAGGAGAAGTCAAAGAAGCGCGCCAAATCGGAATCCGAGTCCGAATCTGAAGCAGAGAGCGATGAGAGCAACGACCCTCAGGCTGAGATCCTACTGCTCGAGAATGAGATTTTGGAATCCAAGAAGCACTACAACAACATCACAAAACTGATCCAGATCACTAGCACTCGAGAGGATGAGCCCGAGGCCGCGACACTGGCCTGTGTGGCCCTGTGCAGGGTTTTTGTGAGATTGCTCTCGGCGGGAGCATTCGCCTTTAGGCCAGGACAGGCTGAGAAGGAGAAGGTGGTATTGCAATGGTTGAGAGAGCGGTACCTCGAGTACAAGGGCGTGCTCGCTTCGCTTCTAGAGGAGGAAGATCTGGCGTCGACTGCGTTGACGCTGGCTATGAGGTGCCTCAAGGCCGAGGCTCAGCACTTCACCGAGAAGGAGGAGTACACATTCCCTCACGCCTTCATTGAGCAAATTGTGAGGGGGCTGTTGGCTTCAGACAGTGATGATGTTCGTGTCGAGTTTGTCGAGAAATATCTGACAGAATACGACGACATTCGCTTCTTCACACTAAAGGCCGTGAAGTATGATACCGGAGCACGCGAGGCGTTTTGGATTCACAAAACTAACGACTCACAGATCCATCGCCGAGAACCCTGGGTCTTTGCCCAAGGAGGAGGTGTTTGATGACGCTTTCGAGCTACTCTCAAACATTGGGGACGTGCCGAAAGAATTAGGAAACTTCTACGCCGAAAAGCCCAAGAAGAAGTCGCACAACGTCAACTCTGTGCACCAGCACAAGAAGCAGGGCCAAGACGCCTGGCTGGCGGTTCTGAGGCTGGCGACGACGAGGGAGCAGCGGAAGCAGATTCTGGACGTCATGTCCAAGGAGATTGCCCCGTGGTTCATCCGCCCAGAGTTGCTCGCCGATTTCCTGACGGATTCCTACGACGCGGGCGGCTCCATCTCGCTGCTTGCGCTTTCCGGTGTCTTTTACCTCATCCAGGAACGCAACCTCGACTACCCGTCATTCTACACCAAGCTCTACTCGCTCCTGGACCGGGACATCCTTCACTCCAAGTACCGCTCGAAATTCTTCCGGTTGATGGACACCTTCCTCAACTCAACCCATTTGCCTGCAGTGCTGGTGGCGAGTTTCATCAAGAGGCTGGCACGGCTGAGCCTCAACGCTCCCCCGAGCGCTATCGTCTTCATCGTGCCCTGGATGTACAACATTCTCAAGAGGCACCCTCTATGCACGTTCATGCTCCACAGGGAAACGAGAGACCCGGCAATCAAGGCTCTCATGGAGACACAGGGCGTGGAAGACCCGTTCCTGGCAGACGAGGCCGATCCCATGGAAACGCACGCCATTGACAGCTGTCTATGGGAGATTGTGCAGCTGCAGTCGCACTACCACCCCAACGTGGCGACGATTGCCAAGATCATGTCAGAGCAGTTTACCAAGCAGTCCTACAATATTGAGGACTTCCTCGACCACTCATACAGCAGTGTAAGTTGCCTCACAAGAGACCCCGATAGACCATTACAAGAACCTCCGGCTAACAATTGATAAAGTTGCTCGAAGCCGAGATGGGCAAGCAGGTCAGAAAGCCGCCCGTGATCGAGTTCCAGATCCCCAAGAAGGTGTTTCTTCCAAACGAGCCGGAGTCCGGAGTTCAAGATAGTCTCGTGGCGAAGCTGTGGAACTTCCAGTAAGATCCTATAATGAGAAGGATGAGCATGAGGTGGCAGGAGAGATGCCATCAAGGCCAACAGACGGTATTTCCCTTGTACAAAGAAAAGATTGGTATTTCTTGATATCCGGGCGCGGCATGGAGGCATGGATGGTTCTTGAAAAGTTTAGACATCACGGGTAGACATTGTTTGCTATCAAAACAAGGCGCTCATTAGGCTTCAGCATCGTGGAGGTTCTGTGAGCCTCATCACTTTTTCCATTATGTAAACGATTCCGCTTGCGACTAGCGGGTGAGCAGTGGCATATGGAGATTTGGCAATCGTGAGTGGATAGCTGACTCTATCTACTACCAATAATATGCATGAAGGGGCGTATTTCGTGGTTGATATGATCTAATATAGGTGGTCGAACAGTAAGGCAAGTCATCCGAAGTCGAAGTTTTTATACTTGCTTCGGCGACCTTGAAAGCTGATGGGTTGCCTGTCCCTGGTTTAGTATTGACTCTTTCTCTTATCTCAATGTCTACTATTCCAAAGTCAGACATGGAAGGTCGATCAATAATGTGATGGGTAGGTATTACGATCTTAGTTTGCTGAAAGTCATGTCGTGCAGCGGAAATGCGCATTTGAAGATGTCCGCCTTGCTGAGTTTCCGTCCCCTCCAGCACGAATGATCTCTGTGCCGCTTTCCGATGAGGTGGGTGTCCTGGCAGTCGACTTTGCCATTAGAGCACGGCAAGTACATATATCTCGATCCAAATACCTTATTCCCATCTGTCATTGACCTAGCTCCCGCTGCAGCCATTCCTTCATCCATGTGGCCACACCTTGAAAGAGTCATTCAATTTCAGACGAATTTTCAGCTCCCGGGCAAACTCACTCATCCTGTCATGAGGCTTGCCTTGCCTGAGTAAGATTTTTTCCAGCTTTTTGGGTAATACCCACGAAGAGACAAATACATATATCTGGCCCGATACAGCGCGATGATCAGGTACCGTCCTGTAAATGGACCAACCAATGACGAGAGAAAGTCTCGGCGCCCAGATATACAAAGCCAAAAAAGTCGAGAGGTCGTGTGCTCAATTGCCGCAATCGATCGACAGGCTCAGCAATGAGCCGAGCGCTGGTCGAAGCTCTATGAGGTGTTGGACTGTTCGAGGTACCTAAGGTACTTGCCTATCAATCGTTGTGCGACGGCCTGGAGACTCGTGGAGTGTCATGCGTCAGGGAAGGACGTGGGCAGTCGACAGAACACCTGGAGAACAGCGCGCTGAGCATCAAAGTCTCGGTCCACTGTGGGGATGGACGACGACCAGCTGACGGCGAACAGCACTGTCCTCGCTGACTGGATGCCCTGTATTCAAGTGTTGGCTGATAGCTTGGAGGAGTGTGAGGACCTGGAGCTCCGATGCCTGCCCGTACCCCCAGAAAAGAAGAAAAAAGAGGTCGGCCAGACTTTCCAGGCTTTCGGAGGTGGCCGCTGGTTGGCTAAATTTCGGGGGGCAAGCTCTCGGACCCCGTAGCGACCAATGGCAAGTGGCGGAAGCATCAGGGCGGGGTCTCATCCCAGGTGTGCCGTGCGTCTTGCTGTGGCAGCTGTGCGTGTGCTGGACGTAGTGGACGACCGGATCTCTCCTCAAAGCGGCTTAGCATTTGAAGGCCCTCTCTCTCAGTCTCTGTTGCTCCACCTTCCACTGACATCACCGAGAGCAACCAACGGAACGGATGCATCGCTCTATCTCTCAAGTCTGGGCTGTTCCTTAGACTGCTTCTCGCCCTCTCCCCAATTCCAACACCATCGGCAGACTTTTCTTCCTCAGCCTCGGTCGCCTGATATCTGCGCTATATCGCCTTCGTTAACAGCTTTACTGTCAATCGCTGCATAGTTTGAATCTCCCGACTTCACTCTATCATCTCTTATCTTCACTTTCAAACAATACAGTGCATTCGATCCGATATTCGCGCTGCCATTTCTCCAACAGAGCTCCGACCCACGCACCACGCCTACGCCCACTCAAAATAGACAGCAGCTGAAATCTACCCCAGCTCGCCCGCAGTTCGTTTCGTGCTTCACGTGGAAACCGTCCCCAGTCGCCACCAAAACACACCAGGAGTCGTCGACCCACGCCAAAGGTAGTCTGCCGTCTGCAGTCTGCTCGACGCCGACCTGCGGCACCCACCTGGTCCGGTCTCTCTAGTAGTAGTCGGCACAAGCGCTGCAAGAGACGGTGTGACATATCGCCTCCAACATGTCTGGCAATCCCTTCCAGCCCTTGGCGGCTCATCTACAGACGCCGACGTCCCGGAGACAGTCCAATACTCCCGGATCGAGCTCAACAGCACCGCCCCCGCCAGCGACACCCTCGAGCCACGCGAACGGGAATGACCAGAACGGACAGCAGCAGCAGCCCCGTCGGCGAAAGAACCATCGCGGCGGCGCCAAGAAGAAGCGCAATCGGCGCAAGTCATTCGCCGTTCTCGCTGAGGAGTCTCACGACGAAGCTCCGCCCACGGCACCCGAGAGAGACGGTTTTTACCGCCAGCGCACGAATTTAAGCAACACGAGCATTGACAGCCAGGAACTCCTGGATCACAGGTGAGTTCGCGTGGTCCCTAATGTCAGGCGTAACGATGTCTAACTTACACAATGCAGAGATCAACCACAGCCACTCCGACCTCGCAGGCCTTCCATAATGAACAACTCGGCCCCCTTCCCCGCCACGACGACAACACCACAAACCGGCAGCAGACTTCGCAACGCATACGTGGGAGATAGTGGCGACGAGGACGGCTCGTGGGACGAGGGTGCCCCTCTCTTGTCAAGGTCCATTCAGCGCTCTTCCACCGCACCCATGTTCCCCGGCTATGGTTCGAGCGATCCTCGCCAACGAGTGAGCCGACGCGGATCCAGCAGATCCTCGAGGACGAAGCTTGCAACCCCGTTCCAAGACAACAATTATAATGTCAACTACCCACCATCCATGCCTGGGTCGCCCACCTTCCGACCTTCCGACCCCCTGAATCTGAGCTTCGGGGATGTTATGATTCACGAAGACGAGATTGATATTCGTACCTCGCCGCGTGGAAGCCCAAGAAACAGCATCGGGTCACATTCCGACCGGGATGTTCATAATCACTCTTCGCCCGATCTAGCACGGAGGAACACCATTGCCCTGACCGCCCAGGAGGATGTTTGCTTCCCGAGCGGGATTTCGGAAATTGGTGACGAGGAAGGTCACTCTCAAGACCCCGCTGCCAAACAACGCCCGAGGCGTCGTCGACGCCGCTGGCCCGATCTTGGTATTCTGGAAGAATGGAGCCGCTTCGAAAAGGAGGGACGCAGCGACGAGAGACGCGCCAAGCGGATTACCGAGCCTCAGCTCATTAACGGCCGTCTACGACCAATTACCCGGGAGTGGTACCGTGCCGAGGAAGATGCTCCTTATCGTTTTACCTACTTCAACGAGGAATTCCAGAGCACTATCCACAGTCAGACAATCTCGGAACTTGTGCAGCCCGGCGGTAACTTCCAAGAGCTGTTCATCCCAGATCCGCGTATTCTCTCCGACGACGAGAGCACAGATAGTGAAGACGATGGTGGTCTGCCACCCCTGTCTACGCATCACTCCCACACTGGCCAAAACGGGGAGTCTAGAGCTCCCACACGGCAGCCATCACTCGCGAATACTCAATCCGAACAAGAGAGAAGAGAGGGCATCAAGTCTCCTGACAAAACTTCGGGTGGTAGCTCCCGCGCCGGATCCGTTCATCGTACCCCTACCGGTATTAGATCGCCGGTCGTCGGCAACCAGACAACCCAGACGCCAGAGCTGCTCGTCAACGCACCGAGGTACGGCGAACGACCTGTGTGGTGGCTCGATGTCCTTTCTCCAACGGAAGCGGAGATGAAGGTGTTGTCCAAGGCCTTTGGTATCCATCCGCTTACAGCTGAGGATATCATGGTTCAGGAGGCGCGAGAAAAGGTTGAACTATTCCGCCACTACTACTTTGTCAACTACCGATCCTTTGACCAGGATCAGAACAGTGAGGACTATTTGGAACCCGTCAACATGTATGTCATCGTCTTCCGCGAGGGTGTCATCAGCTTCCATTTCTCCATGACACCGCATCCCGCCAACGTCCGCCGACGTATCCGTCAGCTGAAGGACTACCTTATCGTCAACTCTGATTGGATTTCCTACGCAATCATTGACGACATTACCGATGTGTTTGTGCCATTGATCCAAAATATTGAGGATGAAGTCGACGACATTGATGATGAAATCCTGAGGCTGCATTCTTCTACTGGCAACTCCAAGAGCGACGTTTTTGACGAGAAGGCCAGCAATACAGGAACAACTGTGGGATCTGAAGGCGATATGCTTCGCCGGGTGGGCGACTGCCGTAAACGAGTGATGAGCTTGTACCGTCTGCTCGGCAACAAGGCAGATGTCATCAAGGGATTTGCGAAGCGCTGCAACGAACGCTGGGATGTCGCACCCAAGTCTGATATTGGACTGTACCTGGGCGATATTCAGGATCATATTGTGACCATGACGTCTAACCTCAGTCACTATGAAAAGTAAGTCATTCAGCCTTGAAGACTGATCTAACCCAAGCTAACCGAGCGTTTCTCTCCAGAATCCTTGCGCGATCTCACGGCAACTACTTGGCTCAAATAAACATTCGTATGAACGAGAGACAGGAGCAAACGGCTGACGTTCTCGGCAAGCTGACCGTGCTGGGTACTATTGTTCTGCCCATGAACATTATCACTGGTCTGTGGGGCATGAACGTGTGGGTTCCCGGCCAGGAGTACGAAGGGGACCTGAAATGGTTCTGGGCGATTACCGCAGGACTTTTGGCATTCGGCATGGGCTGTTACCTGATTGCCAAGCGGGTTTACAACATTGTCTAAGGGGAAGAGAGAAAAAAGCGAAATGAGGGAACTTCTCCTTTCAGGGGTATGTTGGGCAGTTCTCACTGGCGTTTGATGGGGTTCTTCATTTTTTGTTGAACTGAAAAAGCATACGTTCCAAACTTGTTTGTTGGTTTAGATTGATCGGTGCATTCACGGATGGTAAACGGGACAATGTGTAATGTACACCGGTCGTTTTGATAATGTCAAATCCTGTTGTTATTTCAGAGGTTTATCACCTAGTGACGGGGAAATGGGGTGACTTGATTGATATGGATGGAAACTTGTATGCTTGAGATTACAGCCAGCTGATGCCAAGCACGTAAGGCTGACTGGCATCTCTGGTTTAGGAGGCTTGGTTTGGGTCTAATGCGCGTGCAGACACAAGACGAACTCACAGAGTATCTTTCCCGTGCGCAATAGCAGTGATAAAAGCTGATGTTGACAAAACTTAAGTAGGCTTGACGGCAATATGGGCGAAAAAGGGGTATATGTGCGAGAGGACTTACTGTTGTGGCCAAACTTTTTTTTTTCTTTTTTCTTGGCCTGTGGTTAAGACTTAAAACTGGGAGCAGCTATCAATTTCCTTTCCTGCCATTCTGGTTACGCCGGCTATGGCCAATGTCGCCAATTGTACCTGCCAATGGTAACAGGCTGCCGAGACATGTATGCAAGATGCCCTTGATATTGTTACCAGAACATTCTTTCATTAGTCTGAGGAGCTTGCATCTTGTCCCAGCTGGGTTAGAGGAATATAGCCAACACTTTGTTAGTGTTTGCATTTCTCGGCGCAGCCTGCATGAGCATTGCATCAGGGCGCAGGGCATGAGTTGGAAGGATGGGAATTTGGTCTGAGGACAGTAGCCCATTTCCCAGAGTGTTTGGAATTTTATGAGGAGGTAAAACGCCCATGATGTCAGGTTCGTCAGCAGATACCTACCTACTTGACCTATTAGGTGGACGTAGCCTGATGGTGAAGTGGAAGAAGTGTGTGGCCGGGGTTGGGAGGATGACGGAACTGACGGGGGCAAGGCCAATCACCGTTATGCACGATGCAGAGCATGCCCGAAGAAAGGAAAAGGGAAAGAAGGAGCTGCAGCGAATGATGGGAGCACAATTGTGCTCTTTCTCTCTGTTCGAGCTGTTGGGTTTCGCATGGGCCTGCCTCTTTGGGGTTGATATTTAAACACGAGGAAGTTGTGATTCATGATGTTTGCTTCTTCACTTCTTATCATCCTTCATTTTGTACTGATTCGTTTCGATAGATCAACGCCCTTGTCGATAACGACGACGACGACAATAATACCAACGACAACGCCGACCATAGACTACACGCCTGACCGTATACGTGGACTCTGTGCCCTAGGACAGGGAATCGTGGATGACCGCTGGATACCCAAACTTGGATGCCATCAGGACAAGACCAAACGTGGATAATCCTCATTGTGGACTCCTTCTATCGTGGAATACCTTTATCGTGGACTTATTCTATCGTGGACCCCTCCTCCTGGGCTCATCAAATTTTTCGACTTGTCGACTTTCTCATCTATCCCTTGACCGGGCAAGTTGCCGTGGAATTTGTCGTGGCTCTATTACCTTCCCTGGGTTCTGGTTGGCGTTTGCTGCCGATGTGGACGGATCATCATCCAAGTATATAATATCTCCCGCTGTACTGTGGATGTTAGCAGTCCATGAGAAGACGTTTACAAACGTCTCGGACTCTTACCTTAGCGTGGATTGCTTTTGGCATAACTTTTGGTACACAAGCATGATGGAAAACTCGATACGTCCAACAGCAGAACTTCCACGCCTTTCGCGAGACACGTTACACGCCAAGGAAATCCCGGAATACCATGCTCCTAACTACCGTGCAGGTCGTCTCCTGACCAACGCACCTCATCTGGCCTCCGAGGACTTCGGTACCAGGCTGCTATTACAACGGAACTTTCAGTCAACAAAACGTTCTGACAACCCAGGATTCCGAACAGAACGCTCGGTCGACTCTGGCAATGATACGACAAGATTTCTGCCCCTTACCACAGTTTTCGACTTGGAAGCTTCTGTTAAGTTTGCTCATTACGAGCTGCAATTTTCCCAAGGGGGCTTTTACCCCATGGCCATGGATCAGCATGACTTTCCTCAAGATATCAAGACGTGCAGACAGCCTGGAATTACGCGCCATTCTCTAGCCGTCCAGGGTCGAAGTTCTGAAATTGTTTCCGGAAAGACCGGTCGGAAGATCGTCTCCATCTCTTTCGTTGGATTTCCCAGAGAGAATTCAGCCGGCGGAGACCTGGTCACTCACCGGGGACAGGGTACCTCTTCATCGATACCCATTGGAAAGCGAAGGCTTCATATTGCCAGACCTGACAAAGTCTATCGGGACATAAGCCCCATCTCCTCTCAAGTTGCAGACAAGACTGACTTCCAAGGAAGGGCTCTGAGCACGTTAGTGACGGGATATCGATGGCTCCAAGCGAAGTCTCTTGAAATCTGCAGAAACCTAATCTCATATCTGCAATGGCTGTTCGAGTCTGATGCTCGGCCTTTCACCTGGCCTTGCCACTGGAAACTTGGCTCAAATACGGAAAACAGGTCTTGCCCATCGCCTTCACAACAAGAAACAGAGACAGGCCCGACCTACAATACATGCCAGCATAGCCGCGAAACCAGTGAAGAAAAGCCCTCAGAACACCGGAGCAGGAATACAGGCTCGCCACGTCGCAAAAGAGGCGCATGTCAACATGAAACCAATGGCCAGGATCGGAGTGACGACGACGAATTGCCGGATGAGTCCAGAAGGAAGAGATCACGACTCCAAGGTCCAGCCACTGACAAGAATGACATTGATCTCAGCTTAGCCTGTCCGTTCTACAAGGCAGACAAACGCACCCACAATCGGTGCTCTTTATTACAGCTGAATAGGATTAGAGATGTGAAGCAGCATCTGTATCGGAAGCATATGCAGCCTCACTACTGCTCAAGGTGCGGTCGACAGTTCGAGACGCAAACTGAGGAAAGGTGTCACACAAGGCAACAGGACTGCAACAAGCGAGCCAACCAGCCGCCCGACGGAATCACCCACGACCAGCAGAAGGAGCTCAAGGAGAGGGTAGACCGCAAGCTCGCCGTGAAGGAGCAGTGGTTCGCCGTCTGGGCCATTGTTTTCCCCGATATGCCGCCACCAGAGTCACCCTATGTCTACAGCCCTACCCGTGAGGTAGCAACGAATATGCGAAACTACTGGCAAGAAAGCGCGGCGGAGATGCTGGTCGCCCACGCTGACCGCATGCCGGGTATTGACAGGGAACGGGTCATTGGCGGTTTGAATACGTTTATGGAAACCTTCTTCAATCGATTCATCGAGGAGCACACCTCGGTTGCCGAGGGAGAACAAGTTTCGGATTCATCCTCAGATGGTAGTCCAGGTAGGTCGATTCCAAAGAGATCAAGGCCTTACTAGACAGGAAACTGACGCAGTTCTACAGGGACAGCATTTTTCTCAGAGAGGACGCCGGCTATATCATCACCAAGCAGTAGCCAAAGGACTTTAATCGAATCCTTCCGCGACTTGCTTTCTGTCATGAGTGGTGCCGCCAGCGACAATGTCATGATAGACGACGGTTCGCTTATCGCCAACTATGCAATGACCATGGGAGAAACGGACGGGCACTGGGAATTTCCGTCGAGTGATGATGCTTATGGTTGGGGTCAGCTCCCCACGGCTGGTCCGTTCTTCCAAGATGATCCTCTTACTTGAGAAACAGCTCTAGGTGTGTTTGTCGAAGGTGGCTCGGAAACCCTAGAAATGCCAGAACTGACTGCTGTCCCCAATAGACAGTATCTCCAACTTCGACAGTAATTCCATGGCAAAGCCAGGTGGATGCGTAGCAGAGAGCCCAAGAGTCAGATGGGGTCAGTCGTGGAGTACAGGACATGATGACTTTGACCAAGAAGCGTCGCTATGGATTTTCCTACTATTCTCGGAATTTTGATAGCTATTTTCCTACTGTTTCTAGAATGTGGTGGCTCTTGTCTGTAACATAGAAATCCCTCGGAAGAAGTGGAATGGAAATGAGTTTCGGAAAGGATTTGGACAATACATCCATCATACATGCGTGTAAGGTAGTCCAGCAATAGAGTGATGGCTCCATGTCACAAGAATGGAATGATTATATCATATGGCACACTACGCTTTCAGGTTGTGCTAACCCACATGAACGGATGATGCTTTGCACTTTGGCGCAAGTTCAGTTGCCGGTATGATGTGGGAGAGTGTGAATTTTTTTGCAGGGTCGATTAAGAAAAGGTCTCCAAGATGTCGAGCTATCTCTACCATTACAATGCGCGTGTCCTTATCTTGGCTTGACCGCGAGACACAATCTCTAAAAACTGCAATAGGCACAGCGACTTACGTTCGGCAATTATCATAGAGAGGAAGCATCCAAAGTTGCTTGACCGATCTACAACTCATGACATCTTTGAAGACGAGACCCCTGGACACAAGACAGACGGACAGGCTCCAGAGATTCCACAGGCAGCAGTTGCACGTATATCAGCAAGCCAGCTACGTACGCGGTAATCGGGAACCGGCGGCTGCTCATCTGAACTGACATACCTGCCAACTAGAGATGCCTCGGCTCCTCCCATAGTAGACCTCATCATGAGACGTTTGCGAAAAAAGAGGTCGCGCAATCTTCGAGACTCTCGGCAGTGAACCCGGCCGGAGCAACAGACAGGAAATTAACTTCCATCAACCTTTTCCGCAGCACTCTGATCCGACGAGGGGCAGAAAACTTTTTAACACTTACACGACTTCAGAGTTAGAATTGGAAGTCATTTAGTCAGGTCCCCGTCACCTCCCTTTTCCCCCGCTCCCTCTCCGAGAAATGGTTCGAGGCAAAATCACTATCAGACCAAAACTCAATTCACTCGACTATAGAGTTTTGGGCCCGAAAAAGTAAGGCGGCTTGCGGAAAAGAGGGAAAGGGGCCAAAAACCCTGAGATTGTGTCATTACAACCCAAAGAAGGACGAACCCCGGAAGGACCGATATCGTCTGAAGACTTCTCAAACAGCAGAAGATGGAGAAAAAGGGCTGATGTACACGACAATGGTATCGTGTAAAGTCAAAGAGCGAGAAAAGAGAAGAGACCGACCGCGACAGCCTCGCGATCCGAGAGCCAACGGTCTTGCCAGGATGACGGTCCCATGTTTTTGGAGCGACGCCTCGACTGACAGAGCCCCGAGTTTCAGGAAGAAGTCATGGAAGAAAAAGAGAAAAGAAATTGGAAAAAGTATGAAAAAAAGATGGGATCGAAAAAAAAGACCCATCGGGCTGAAGCAGCCCGCACATCTGGGAAACGTCGGACGCCAAGGTTTTGGTTTCTGCTCTGTTCGTGGGGACCCCCGGTCTCTCTGCCCAGGCACTCTGTACCCCTCCACCCCACTCGGGGGACGCAACCACTTCCAGTCTCTGCTGGGGGCTCAACTACCGCCCTCCACTGCCCTGCGCCATCGAGGCATTGGATGATCGAGATCAGTCCCCTTGTGCGTACCATTCTGAGAGGGCGCCGCGGGCATCGACAAGCAAGTTAGTTCGGGAAGTCTGGAAACTCAATTACTTGACAATCGTCGAGGTTACATTGGCGCGGTGATGGCCATCAATGGAGGGTATCGAGATAAGTTGATAACCGGGCACGCTGAAAAGTATTCCTAGGCAAGGCGAAAGGTTGGAGATTGGGCGAAACGCCAAGGACAGGGCGACGACGGAGTCGAATCATGAAGGTGGGAGGAGATGGAGAGAGGACGAAACCCACCTAGCAGCGAGAGCTTGAGGAGGGATTTCCCGACCAACAATCGGGGCTTTCAAAATCCACGATAGGCGTGGTGTGCGAAACAGGCCGAAGAGGGTGCGTGGCCAAGGATATGGTGTGCCACGGAAGTAAACCCGACCCGACTTTGTCTGGATAGCGTGCAGTAAAGACCAAACTTGCGCCTCCAAGAACGAGGGGATCTTGATAGAACCTGGCCGAGCCTGCATGCTGCGGCCAGTTAATTGGTCTCGCGCATATGGTGGGAGGGGGCTGTTGCTTGAGCCCGCCCGGCTGCAGCATAGACGCAGTTGCTGGCATGTCTTGTAACTAGATTGCGCGAGCTTGAAGAGGGTTACAAACTCTCACCGTACCAGCCGTCGGAAGCCCCGGCCGTCTTAGCTCGGCGCGATGCCATTGGCCTTCGACTTCTGCTCTATTTTCTGCTTTTCCTCAGCTTTGGTGTGGGATGTTGGTGTAAGCATGGTATTGAACGTAGATTCCGGTTTTCGATACCGCAACACCACTGAGCATCCGTAAAGATGCAAGGTGACTAGGGTGAGATGAGTAGGGTGATGAAGCTCTCGTTTGACATAGGTATCTCTTCCACGCATTTTGATATCAGAGAATGCTTCGAGGCAAAACTAGCAAGCGTCGATGACTGGCTGGCAAGCGTTGTTCTATTTTAATTTCAGGTTTGACGGGGAAACCTGGGTGCTCTGCGGCGAAAATGGAAGGCTGCTGGCCGATCAGTAGAAACATGGAGAGAATTACCCAGAAGCTCGGGCCTCAAGACCCTTCCTTCCTTCGATGTACCTGTCATTCGTCTGGTGGTGTGTATATGTGTGTGTGTGTGTGTGTGTGTGTGTGTGTGTGTGTGTGTGTGTGTGTGTGTGTATACTGTAGAAGGCGAAAGTGACTTATCGACCCCGGCTGGTCACCGTATTGCCAATCCAGCAAGTATGGAGATATCAAACACGATACCTACTGAGAGACAGTGGCAACCCCGCGCCGGCTTGAAGGGATACAGAGCTGGTACAACATCGGAAGGACCCTGCGATGATGCAGGCTTTGTCCAGACTTTCCGCACGACACTGCGTTCCTTCACCGGCTCCTGCAAAGACAGGCGCAAAATTTTTGATACGGGAAGGCGGGAGATATCAGAGAAAGTTGGACATGTATAGAAAAATCTCGAAGCAATGGAAACGTTCCTAGAGACTTCACGGGTACGATTGGGGTCCCTTGGCCGTTGATTGTGAGACTCGATGCAAGCGAATTAAATCCGAGTTACAGGCTGGTATATGGTGTAGAACTGGGCACGAATTGTAGAAGAGTGAGCGGATACACCTTCACGGCCCTGTGGAGGCAACTTGGCCCGTACTCCGTACACACGTCCACGTATCTGATGTGCGCGTACCGTAAGCCATCGATCCGCGTCATGTGTGCAACTGTGATTGAGGCGCAGCTCGACTATGCAATATGGAACCCGCGGGAGTTGACGAGCAGAGCTGAAGACTAACGCTTTATGCGGCGGTCTGGCAGCCAAGTTGATATTCCGGACTCTCGGTTGGAAGTGGACCTTGCAGGTTCGCAGTACTGCGACGGGTCAGCCTTCGTATGGCCGGCCGTTGAACACGAAGTCCACCGGCTTGCAGGGGTGGTCAACATCTCACCCCAAGCTCGGGCTGGGCAAAAGTTGACAACGTGGAGCACTGAGAGGGAGAGGCGGTGGGACGGGCATGATCCTCGCTGCCATTTGGCGTCTAGTCCAAGTGATTGAGTATCTCGGCCTTAGGGGTCCATTGTCGAGATGCTGTTCGGTCCTAATGGCATCTGAGGATCGAGGATCAGATGAAAGATGCTGGCTGACTGTGTTTGAGGCGCTGTGCCAGAATTTCCATGAGTCGCAACGCAGCCCCGCTCCCGCGAGACAGACAAACCACATAAGGTACTGACCGAGTGATTTGTCGTTCGGGATCGGAAAGGACAATCATGATTGACTGCCTGCTTGAATGATGCAGAGGCAGTCAAGTTTCAGACTGAACCACTGTTGTGCTTCCCCGACGCACGTCTTCCATGCGGCCGCATCTCGCTCAGCAACAACGCTGGCCAGTGGGAAGAATGGCCGTGTATAGTGTACAGCGAAGGTGGGAGTTTGTAGTAGCATCGATTTAACAAAGCGGCGGAATGGGAATGATGAAAGCCCGTCGTGCGCCGTCTGGTAGCGACCTCGCCGATTTGCATGTACGAAGTCCCAAACAGTCGCGTACAGTAGGTACAGATACCGTGTACCATGATAGGTAGTGTAGGTAGGTAGTCGATTGTGTGCGGTTGTCCTCAATATTGACTGGAAGTAATGGCTGGCCGGGCGTCGATCCTGGTTCGGCGCAGTGGCAGTGGTGGCTGATCGGGTCTTGTCGTCCGTCTACAAGCCTGCAGGACTAAGGCTAAGGTTTTCTTGGATGGAACCTCATAACTGTGCTGGGGTTGGACGGGTTGGACGGGTGGGATGGTTGATGAGGGGCGAAACGCGTAATGGCGCGGGCTTGAGGAATTCCCCTCCACCTGAGCACCCCTCTTATTGCCAATGGTTGAGAGTCCGTTGATTGACCGGTGCTTGTCTTGCGTCTGATTCTGAGAGGTACACGCACGCGGTTTGGAGTCTCAGGGCAACACACGTCAAGCTCGAGTTCCAGGCCAGGAACGTGCTTGGGGAGGTTGTGACAGGTTATGGGAGGTGGGCGTGAGACGGCTAAGGTGGAAAAGGCGGGTGGGTGCACTGTGGAGGTCGAGCAGACGCGGGCAATAACAATTGGAATTTTGAGATGGAATGCAAGGCCAGGCCTTTGATTTCCTCTGCGTCAATTTGCGGCCAGCTGCAGTGCAGCTTGTGCCAAGTAGGCTGCTGGGTTTCTAGAAAGACCGGCACGGTGGGGGAGGGAGCTTTTCGAATGTTGTTGACGACGTTGGCGCACTGCATCCGAGCAGTACTCGATACCGGCCATCTTGCTACTGCAGTAGGTATCTTCTTCTGACTCTATAGATCCTGGCCCCTTGTCAACTGGAAGGCTGGACAGAAAGGTTTGATCTTGCTGCCCGCGCGGTCACCTGTCATTCGATGGAAAGCCCGGCATTTGAGAACAGGGTGCGGCCGAGGCAGGCAGGGCTGTATGGAGCAGTGCATCTGTTCGAAGTACAGCTTCTTTCCCATGCTAAGAGCCTGGAGAGGACATTTGAGGAGAGACCCGAGGGAGTCGTACGTTGTGTGGTTGTGTTAGTTGCTAGGCCGCATCGTTTGATAGGCATTCCCTGTATGCATACGTACGGTAGGTACTAAAGGTACATGGATACCTTTGATAGGTTTTCTTATGAGGCCACGCCATAAATGGACCTTGGGAAAGAAAGGTCCCCGAAGTCAAAATTTCCTCACTCTTTCCTTCCCTTGTCGTGAAGTAAGTGCGGGACCCATCGGCGCCGACCTTCTCTAAAGCTTCGTACGACTATGAAGTACCTTACCTAGTAACCTAATGGCAGCAAGGTACGGGTTTCAGTGAGGGAAGGACCATAAGGTACGATAGGTACCACCGGAGCTTCTTATTATTCTTGCCATAGCATGTCATGACAGGCCAGACCAGGACAGGCCACACCTTTACGCTTTAGTCGTCGAGATCATCATTGACTTGTCACTACACACCACCTTGTTCAGCTGGCCTTCCCTCCAGTCACACACACGCGCACTCACACACTCTGTCGCCGGCTCTTCCTTCGTTGGCCCAACTGAGTTGGAGGCTCGTATAGATACCCAAGGCCTCCCGCCACGCTTTTGCGTTGGGATTCTAAGCCATCCTTATGTTTTTGGCCTTGTTACACCTCCAAAAGGTCTCGCCCGATTCACTCACATCCACACTTGACGACGTATTAATCCACCTCGTTGCCTCAACACCTGCAGGGTTACAGTGAATCACCTTTCACACTCGCTGCCTATACCACGCACACTGGCATCTCGCCATATTTTATCATTTGCCACCTCGACCTTCTTTCGCTGACCAGTCATTGTCATTGACCCGACCTGGCTTTGGACGCTATCGACGCCCTTCCAATCTCCGGAGCACCATCTATAATAAGGCAATTTGATAAAACCTCACTGTTCGGAGCGATCCGACAAGCGACCCGTCCACGTCCGGGATAATCAAAGTAGCAAGGGGCCATTGAAAGAAAAACCAGGTACGCACAGAGGTGGAAATTTCTTTTGGGTCCCCACGGGTCGTCCATCATCTGCAAGCAGCGGTCGGCTGCGGCGCCAGGACGTGCCACGATGCATGGCGCTGCGACGTGGGATGAAGAAGACACTGGACCCATCGCCCACATGGATGCAAAATAGATTGGCTGACATTGGGACAGCGAGCAGAAACGCAGACCCGAGAACGTAAAACGTCCGACACGGAGCGAAGACCAAAATTCGTGCTCTGCGACCGGACAAATTGGTCCTGGAAGCACAGGAGCTGAGAAGCACCCCCCAATCGACAATTTCTCGATCCAATTCCATTCCATTCCAGGACGCATTAGGCCAAGGGCCGAAAGGGAAGGGCCGAGAAAGACAAGAAGGAAAAAAAAAAGCAAATTAAAGGAAAGGGGAAAAGGACACCGCTGCGTTCCGCCATACCGTACCTCGAGCTACCACGCGAAGGCGCTTTGAAACACGTGAGGATTACCGCCGCTTGACGTCAGCCATAGCCAGATAGTCTCCAGACAGACAAACCGACGACGACAGGGGCGAAATTGGCCATTCGGAAACGACAGCATTTCGCATTGCTCTGCACCGCCATTGGCATTGCCCATCCAGTTCCACCACGCACATCAAGCGAACGATCGACGGCCTCCACGTCCTAGCCCTTCCGGGCCCACCACCAACCGCCTGCAAACGCGCCAACTACGTCGCATTCGATCATCGATCAACAGGCAATATCAAACATAATACCCAGTTTACTCGTTTTTTGTTACGAAACGCTCGAAGAAGGCTGCAGAACGTCAGATTCAGAAGCAACGGCTTGATTGCCCTCAAAGGACCCTCCCGTCCAAAGTAAAGCCAGGAAACAGGATACTTTCTTTACCGGTACGTACCTTTGTCAGGAAAAGCCTTCTCACCTAAGGCTCAGGTCGATGGGAACCCTGCCAGCTTGCCCGCACCCTGCTGCAACTGCCGGTGACACTCAAAAAGAAGGAAAGAGCGACAGAACTAACACAAAAAGCCAAGAACCACAGCCGGCCAAGCAAAACCAGAAAAATCCTTACATCCTTATATCGGAACACACGTCAATTCTTCAACCTGGGCAGAAAGAAATTGGCAGCAAACAGCAGGAGAAGAACCAGCCGGCGGAAAAAGAAACCCAACGGCAACATCACATCACCAAGACACTCATCAACAAGTAGGAGGCGCTTGCCGTCTGGGCAGACCCAGTTTACAGCACCAGGACAGCACTTGCTGGCCCCGGCGTCCCTGAGCGTCCCAGCCCCCCAGTCACCACTTTTTCCCCTACGTCGCCGGACCTGACTCCAGCGTCCGACCACCCCATCGAAAAAAGACGTGACGCTTAACCCATTGCGGCCACCCTCCTTCCCTGTAACGCCTCCAATTCAAATCGCCCTAGCGCTTTTCCAGCAAACATCCTGGCGTCGCTCGCCCGAAGTTGTCTTCCCAAAATCCCATCAGAATCCATCCGAGAGTTGAGACTTGGGAGAGCGCGAGAGTCAGATTCAGACTCCCTCCCGTTTTTTTCTCTCTTGCTTCTGTTGCAGCAAGATACACCAAGCTTGCAGCAATACCTCGCTGCATAAGGTACTCCGTACCAAGGATCGAAACATCGGCCCAAAAAAAAAAGGCAAGGTACGTACCGAATTGTCCGTGAGCACCCTCCATCGCAACAACACCTGCACCTGCACCTGCAACTGTTCCCGTTCCCGTACCCTCAGCTGGGGTTTGTCGTTGTCATTGGTGTTTCTGTCGCCATCTCATTGGATCGCTGTTGTCGTCGGGTTGCCTGGCCGTTCCTTCCAGCTCGGCACCACAACCACACCGCAGCCCACCTGGGCAGCTTCATCGGCTGGGAGTTGTTGCCGTTGCCGTTCGTACCAAGTCAAGTGCCTTCCAGGTTGTCGACTCAACCTCACCCCCAGCCACATTCGAGACACCCAGTTCCCTGCTTTCCTGCCCCCTTGCGACAGTATCTGAGAAAGAAAGAAAAAACATCTCCCAAGCACACAAGCACCTCAACTTGCTCTCGAACTGCTTGTTCTCCGTCCCCGAAGATTTGCTTCTCATACAACACACATCGTCAACAAGTGGAACACTGGAAACAGCCCGGTCCACGGGTACACTATTCTCTGCTAGTTTCTGCATCCACTTTCAATCCCAGCTGTCGGCAGAAACACCACACTCAGGCATACGGCACACCCCAAACCCCCTTCCCTTCCACTATTCTGCCCCTTCCAACGCTCCACCGCGCTCCATCATCTCACGCTCACCCCTGGAAAACGCAACCTTGGCCGCCTCGCTAGCGACCTCTGGGAACCGCCCGCCCACTCTTCCCCTTGCTGACCCGCGATAAGGCACGCAATAGCTCCATCCATCGACCTTGCTCGCCGAGACCAGGTCCGCGCCCACTGAACCCGCCTACTTGCGAGACAGATCAATTAAAAGTAGCACCCTCCCCAGTCGCCCGTCATGGCTGAACACCATCCACTTCCCGCGCTGCCTCCCCAGCACCAGCAACCGAATCACCACTATCACCAACAAGGCCCCGACTCATACGACAACGGCCAGTCCCAATTCCCGCCTTATCAGCAGCAGTACGACCAGCCTCAGCCTGTTCAACCACCTCCCAACGCCCAGGCGCAGTCCCCATCCCACGCCCAGAATCAAACTCCCCATAGACGCTCCAAGTCCCGGCCGAGAACCTTCAGTTTCCAGTCCAACAAATCCCACAAGAGCTCTGGCAGTCACCCCAAGATCGACCTCCACGAGACACCTGAAGAGAAGGAAGCAAAGAGATTACACAGTAAAGCTGATCCTACCGTCGCCATGAGTGAGGCCGAACCTTGTAAGTTACCACTCTCCTGTGATGTCGGTTGTAAGATATCTAACAGCTTCCGAAGCCGCCGTTCAGGCAATGACCAAGACTTCCTTGGCTCCTTTGCGCGCCATTCAGCACAAGGACACCACCGGTGCCCCAATTGGTACGCTACAGCTCTGGATCCGCAAACCTACCCGGTTTTTTCTAACCATGCTTCTCAGCCGAACCCGACCGATCTAATCCCACACGTAGCCGTTGGGAACGACCCCTTGATACCATTCGCAGTTTCGAGGCCGCCATTGATGGAGGCTATCGTGACCGAGACCGGCGACAGTCTTATATTCGCTCAGATACAGAGTCGGTCCAAACATGGAACAGGCGCAGCAGCTACTATGCCAGTAAGTTTATCTACTCACCGATTGATTGCACAGCCTAGCTAATCCATTATATAGCCAGTGGAGGACGCCATCCCCATGACAGCTACTACAACGGTCGCCCGGGCTCGTTCCGTCCCGAAAGCGGTCAGATTGAGATGGGGTCTAATCGACAGAGTTACTACGATCAATACCAAAATGGTGGAGGACATTACAATGGCGGCAACAACATTCCCTACCGACAGAGAGTTCCCAGGACGCAGACCGATCCCCACATGAACGGCTACGCTCGCGGCGATCAGAACATCTATCCCCTTCCCAACAAGGACCGCTCATACGAGACTGTTACATCAGCCGCCGCAAGTGGAAGCTCCGGAGAGCATGCAGGCTACCATACCGATCCGACTAGTAGCGACAATAGCTCTATTGAGCGTGGCGGTCCGGCTCGTAGGCCTGAACCCACCAATGATTATGGCATTGGCTTCAGTCAGGACCAAGGGTACCAGGCGTCTGCTCTCAAGTTTGACAATGGCGCGCCAAATGGAAAGGGACATGCCTATCAAGCTGTGAACAACGGAGCCCAGGTACCTCAGCAACAGAGCGCGAACGTCCTTCGGAGACCAGTTGGCGCCTCCCCACCGCAACAGCAGCAACAGGCGCAGCCTAGACCTGCTGAGCCGGCCAAGAGAAAGAGCTGGTTCTCTAAGCGCTTCAGCAAATCATCTTGAACAACACAAGGCATGAGATATGAGCTGGTTTTCGTTTTAACGTTGTCGATACCCCCATTTTCTTAGATTCTGGATGTGTAATGGTGTTCTCGGGCAGAGATCGGCTTATACCTGATATGCCACTGGTGTGGAGTTGCCGGAGTACCCTTCTCCCCTGATGAGACGGCCGTTCCTATTTTGAGGTGGGTCGTCAATTTGAGAGTATAGCCGAGAGGTATGGCTATCTATTTTCTGATTCAAAAAAACAACGAAATACACACTGTTTGGATCGAGGTATATGCACAGGATCCAGTTTACGATTACGAGGGCGAAGTCGGCAGCCATGGAGGCTTGATGGTGACTTGACGACAATGTTTCATCTACAATGCTTGGGGATGACTTGGCGGTTCAGGCGTTGGAAATTTGGTAAGGCTTCATTATCACACTGGTGTGGCTTTCAATAAGCCAGGTCTTAGAAGAAGACCAGATCAACGTAATATAATCTCCTGAATAGAGGTAAACTTGCCATCAACAGTGTAACATTTCTGATGAGAGAGAGGGATGTGTGACACAACTTTCATTCCTACGGAAACTGTGAAACGCGTTCCAGGCTGCCACCCCAGGCACCAAGGTGTCGATTGACTGCCCGTCCCAAATCTCAACGGTCTTTTTTCCCTTGCTTCTTCGCTTCCAGCTGGTCGCTCTGATCCTCTTTCATGGCAACGATAACATAACTGATCAATACCACGTTGGCCATTACAGCAGCAAGAGCGCCGGCAAATGTCGAATTGCCTGGTTATCAGATTAATCGGGCGCGTCCAATCGTGGTTGGCAGTGGAATGGGAAAGGGCAGAAACACGAGTGCAGCTTACTTACCCTTGAAAAGGAAGTCGACCGTAGCAAAGTAGGTGCCGATGGGCAACACAATCATGGCCAACGTGAATCCAAGAAGCTTCAAGATGACATCCATTGGTACAGCAGGAGTGATGTTGGACTTGTCGCCAGCAGCGGGACTGGCACCAACCACATCATCCTTCTCGAGGATGGTCTTCTCCGAGGCCACGATGCGTCGGGTCGCCATGACGTGTATCTTGATTTGGAAAAGGTGTAAAGTAAGCGCATGGTCTCGTATAGCTTGTGCTAAGGGACAGGAAACTTACAAGGTGTTGATTATCGACGTTGAAATAGGCTCGTTGTCAGTCGAGGACGTTGCGGAAGACCCGGAGTTGATGAACGTCGGTTGGGGCTTATGAGTTTGATGGTCCCGCTCATTGAGCCTTGCTGCTAGAGGTCTCCTCAAAAACGAGACGTGAAGTCAAAAGACAGTGCCCACAGTTCGAAGGGATGATTGTCCGCACGGTGTTTTAATTGATGACGCCAACCACGTGCGGACGCGCTATGGGGATTCGTCTAAGCGCGTTTCTTTGGATTCCCGTGTCAACGGACATGGGGGGGGCGTTGCGATCTGCCCCAGAAAATTCCCACTCCAGTGCCGCCGTCGGTTCAAAATCAATCTCGGCCCTCTCCTGCCAGCCTGCTCAGGAGCGCCCACATCTTGGAAGGCGGCACGGATACCTGCAATTGCCCAATCTGTTGCTCTTTTAACTTGCGATTTCTCCTGCTCTAGCGTTAATTATCTCGCACAGCCTTTCGACAATCGACATCTTCACAGCAGCAAAGTCCTCGAGTCCTTCACTCCTTTGAGCAAACTTCTCCCCGCCTTTGTATATCGACCATTGTCCGCCTTCGTACCTCCGCTTGTCAACTTCCCAATTTCCACCTCACTTCCCACAAGCAACAAACACATCTATACGAGCCATGGTAATCAACTATACCCTCAGCTCCTCACCGCCGCCGGTGGGCAGCTCGGCAATGGGCACGTCACCGATCAGAGGCATTCGTCGCGGTAACGACGCCGACGAGCTCGCCGACGAGACGATCCCCGAATCCCCCTACCAGACACAAGCGACGCAAATTGTCAATCGAACGTCACTCGCGTCCCAAGCCAAGACGCAACCCGATCATTCCTCCTCCCCCTCTTCGCGTTCAGTCATTGAGGTTCCCGCATCCTCGCCGTTCCAGAACAAATCCAGCTACTTCTCACGCCTCGTGCCCCCCGGCTCACGATTTCAGCCGCCCCCCAAGTCACAAGCGCCTTCCAACCCGCGGAAGAGGCCCTCGGCGGAGCCTGTGCTCATACAAGGCTCGTCAGATGACGAAGATGACCGAACGTCCCGTGGCAATATCAGCCAGACATCTTTCAAGAAGCATGTCGCCAACTTTGAGTACGTTTCGGTGGATAAGCTGCAAAAGAAGATTGAAGAGGTTTCTGAGGCGCTCAACGGCACGATACCGGTTCAATACTATAAGGAAGCTTTGACCGCATGCCACAATAATGTTGAGGACGCAATCAACTACTTGTTGGATGGTCGGCATCTGAAGCCCAAAGTCAACAGCTTCGTGAGCTCTACCAAGCCAAGCATAACCGTTGGCGACGAAGGAACAAAGAACATGGACCGCAAGTCAGGCAGACCCGGCTCACCCAGCAAGCCAAAACTACTCGGGCGACATGCCCCGACTCTACCAACACCTTCTCGAAGCACCACCCCTTCACCACCAAAGCCCAAGCGCAGGCGCTTGATGCAAGGTCGTCGCCCCGGTAGATCTCCACCTGCGTCCCAGCAGGCTCACGAAGACGAGCCGTCCCTAGACGAGCTTGCCGCCGACAAAGTGGACGAGCCTATCATCATTCCCGATGACAATGAAGACGAGGATTTTGATAACGAGGATGAATTGAACGAGGCAGTCAAGGACAGCCTGCAGGACAAGGCTCTCCAAGCCATCAACACCAGCTCGATCGCGGATCTGTCAGCCATGACGAATATCAAGATGGACGAGCTGAAGATTATTGAGACGAAGAGGCCTTTCGATACCATTAGCGAGGTACAAGCCGTTTCGGTGGCCAAGAAGGCAAACGCTCGCAGCAGGAGGCCCAAGGTTCCAATTGGAGAGACCCTGGTCGATGCAATCATGGAATTCACTCGCAGCGTCAATGCCATTGACGAAGTGGTAGCCGAATGCGAGAAGAAGGCGAACAAGGTCAAACAGGAGATCAGCCGATGGGACCTCGATGTTAAGGGTCAGAAACGGAGCACACAGAGCTCCTCCACTAACAGCGACCTCCCCCTGACACCGACAAGCTTCCACACTCAAAAGCTTTCGGAGCCGCCAATCTCCTGCCAGCCGGAGTTCATGGATGGGCACTGCACTATGCGTCCCTTTCAGCTGTTCGGTCTCAACTGGATGTCCCTCCTGTACAACAGTGGCTACGGATGCATTCTAGCCGATGAGATGGGTCTAGGCAAAACTTGCCAGGTCATTTCTCTCATCTGTCATCTTGTCGAAAACTACGAGAAAACCGGAAAGGGTGAGAGGCCGTGGCCCAATCTTGTGGTTGTACCACCGTCGACGTTCTCAAACTGGATGGGAGAGTTCCAGCGCTTTGCTCCCGACCTCTCGATTCTTGCATATCAAGGTCCTCAAGCCGAACGTAGAGAGATAGCATACGAGATGCTCGAGAACCCGGCGGACTACCACGTCGTCTTGACAACCTATACCCAAGTCGGCTCCGAGGAGGACCTGGAGGCTCTCCGAGAGTTGCAGCCAGCCGCAGCCATCTTTGACGAGGGGCACAAGATGAAGAACCCCAAGACCAAGATTTACAAGGACTTGATCAGGATCAAGGCCGGTTGGAGAATGCTTCTCACCGGAACACCTGTTCAGAACAACTTGATGGAAATGCTGGCGTTGTTGAACTTCATTGACCCACTCCAGTTCAACGGTCGGATGGACCAGCTCCAGTACATGTTCAGCCAAAAGGTCACCATTCGCGATGTCAACAATGGTGCTTTCCTCTACGGCGAGCGTGTCAGCCGAGCCAGAACGATTCTGGAGCCGTTCATCCTGCAGCGTCGCAAGCAGCAGGTGCTCTCTGACATGCCGGCCAAGATTTGCAATGTCGCATACTGCGATCTGGCACCAGGAGTACAGAAGGAACTGTACGAGGACTACGAGCGACTTTTCAAGGCTGGCCCGGTCAAGAAGACGACAACCGGGCGTCAGAGCGACCAAAACAACAGCTGGATGCAGCTTCGGAAGGCGGCTCTTCACCCGCAACTATTCCGTCGTTACTTTGACAACAAGAAGGTTGAGAAGATGGCGAATATTTTGATGCGAGAGGTTCCGCAATCCGAGCTGCAACAACCGCGGATTGACCATCTCATTGGGGAGCTGCAAAATTCTTCCGATTTCGAGCTGCATCTCTGGTGCCGTGATTACGCTTGTATCAGGCATCTTGACGTCCCTGAGGGTTCTTGGATGGACAGTGGCAAGGTCGTCAAGCTACTAGAGCTCATCCACCAGTATCGCGACAACGGCGACCGCGTCCTCGTCTTCAGCAAATTTGCAAAGGTCATTGAGATCCTACGGGAGGTCCTTCACACTGATAACATCAGGCACTGCGTCTTATATGGCCAGACCAACGTCGCCGAGCGCCAGGATCTGATTGACGAGTTCAACAACGATACAGATATCACAGCCTTTCTGCTCACGACGGGCGCTGGTGGCACTGGCATCAACCTGACCTCTGCCAATAAGATCATCATCTTTGATCAATCCGACAACCCGCAGGACGACATTCAGGCCGAGAACCGAGCTCACCGCCTCGGCCAGACGCGGGATGTGGAGGTGATTCGCTTGCTGACATCGCACACCATTGAGGAGCTCATCTACAAGGCCTGTCAGAAGAAGATTGAGCTCGCCGAGAAGGTCACTGGTGCGGTGGAGGATTTGGACGACAAGAATGCCGAGGAGAACTTGGAGAAGGAGGTTCGAAAGATGATGGCGGATCAGTTGACTCCTTCATGATTCGACGTCTTCTCATCTTGAGACAAAAAGAGATCATTTTATTTGATTCGACTCGACACACTTTCCGCATTCATTCCGGTTGACCGCCTTTGCGGCCCACATTACATCCGTCCAGCGTTGTTCAGAGTTGTACGACATAGTACCACAACATTAAGAGCGAGCGAGTAAGGGGTCCAGAAACATTTGTATTAATCATGGCAAGAGAGACATGAGGCACCACTAAGAGTGCCAGGTTTATATTTCAGAGATGACCGGCGAGGAGGGACCCAAGACAAGAAGTGAGTGGAGGGGAGGCCGCGGGGAGAGGCGTGGGTAGTCCTCCTCAGCTTTGGGATAATGGTCCGGACAAAGGATAGAAAAGACAAGACTTATTCGGTCTAGACGATAGACGAGGATCGGGACCTATCAGGGCAACCTCGGCTGAATGAACTACATGAATTGCATCAAGTCTCACACGGTCCCCCGGGCCTCAAACTGCTATAAATGGCGGCTTACGAGCCAGCCGACATTGTTGAATCAACATGGTATTAGGCAGTGAGGTAGACAATTAGGATTGGTGCCCCTTAGTGGTAGTGGCACAGAATCTAAAACTACTACATAAAGTCAAGCCCTTTTCCTGATCTTCGCAAGCAGTAACAACATCCCATGCGTCGATGTCACTGTGCTGCTGCTCTTGCTTCCCTAGCAGCTTTAGATTGTCGAATCTGTGCCTTGAGTTTCCTCGAGTCGGCTCTCCTGTTCCTCGCGCGCTCTTTGGCTGGATCCGGTTGGGCCTCTTCACCCAGCGTTTCAAAGGCCTTCAAGTCTGCTAAGAATCGACGAATGCGCACACCCGTCTTTTGTCGGATCCATGCGTCGACCTCTTCGTTACAAGCAGCCGATATGGCGATGTGGAGACCTCGCAAAACATCTCTGTCATCAATGTCTTTGTCGTCCTGCTCCTTGGGGTCCGAGTTATCACTACCTCGCAGCGGTTCTCGTCCCTCTTCGGGTTGTTCAGCTGAGGGTAAGGGAGCTTCCTCGTCAACGGGCTCTGGGAGTGGCTCGTCATGTTCGGCTTCTGCAGCCATGTAGGGAATAGCTTGTGCCTCCAAGTCTTGTCCTCTGAGTGTCTCATGCCTGGATCGCCTGGCTTCTTGCATCTCCATTTCCCGTGAAGCGGCTTCCATGGCTACCTCAAGTGACGAGGATGAGCTCAAGGTCAGTTTCCATGTGGACGGTAGAGCAGGGTTAGGTGTCATAGTTCCGCGACTCGTCTGAGCCGACCGTTCTCTTCTTTCCACTTCTGTTGCGGGTCCCGGTAGGCTTCTGAACATCCTCCCAGATTGGAAAATTGGCGGATGCTCAAAATCCGTTTGTGTAGGCTTGTTCAGAAGAGCGGCCTTTTCCTTAGCCTTGCGTTCAGGCTGCCTAATCGAAACCCTGAGAGGCTTGTCTACAACGTCAGCTGGCTGTTTCGATCCTGTGGAGATTTTGGTGTTGTATGACTCCTGAGCATGTACTTCGACCGTGTTCTCGTCTGACTCTGATAATACGGTGGCTTTCACTGGTCTTTTGGCTATGACAGGAAGGGCTTTATCTCCTGGTGGGAAGTTTTCCTGATCTGAAAACACGTTTTGCTGAGACTCCTTACGTATCCCCTTAGGGCCTGAAGATTCGAGCTTTGGCGCCTTTGATTGCTTCCTCGAACGATCGATACGAGCTTGGGCCCTTGGAGGTATGGGCGGTTTATTGTCCTCCAAGTCGTGAGGTACCGCTTTCCTTGGAGACTTGCTTTTGGGACTTGGTGCTTCTGTCTCGTTGCGAGAAGGGGGAGCCTCCCTGAGTGGCCGATAGGTTGATGGACGCTGTGCCGTGTTGCCGTGCCATGTTTTGGCTCGAACATCTCGAGAGGCTTTCTCACCTTTGAAAGAGTCAGCAACGATTTGGCCGACGATTATAGAGCTCGACTTACGCCAGCCCTGTAGCGCCTCTGTCTTCTGGGGGTAGACTGGTTCCCATTTTGCCAATATCTTGTTTGGCGTGTCAATTGTTGTCGGCGTCGGAGCGGGAGGTAGCCGACCCGTTGTCATGTCGATCGATTGGTCTCTCGTATTTTGGAAGCAAGGTAGGTTACAACATCTCGAAGTAGAACTTTCCTTCTTGGCGGGAACTTCGTCGATGAAGGCGAGCTCCCAGGCGTCTGGTTGTGCAAAGGCAACCTGCGTACCAGAAGTTGATGAATTGGATGAGCTTGTTGAAGCGCTCCTCAAGCCATTAAGCTGAAGGTGGCCTGGTTCAGCTTGTTTTCTGGTGTCCCTAGAGCGATTCGATATTGGCTCTGCTTCGATGTCTGGTGGATTCTTCGTCTTCATGTCCTTTTTGGGAGACGATTTGGGCGGCGACTTCTGACGCTGCTGTTCAGAAGTCACTGCTAGACCAACAGCTTGGAACTGTTCCTCATACGGAAGAAGAGCTGTAACTGTGTGAATCGATGTAACCGACTCTGGTGTCGGGGTAGAGACAGGTAGCTCTCCTGCAGCTTTTCTACGTTCAGCATATATCTCTAGTTGCCGTGCGAAACGATTCACTTCCCGGCGCCGGCTGGAGGTTCTCGATGGAGGTTGAGGTGCTCGGAAAGATTGATTTGATGATCTATTTGATGGCGAAGCAACAAGGGATACTCGGCTTTGCTGCGAAAGACTCCGACGAACAGCTTCCTACAGCTGTGGATCAGCAACTCCGAATCTTCTCTCGTGGGATGCCACCGATTCGCGGTGCTGAAAGGTGTGGCCAGGATCCGCCATGGCCGACAGAGGGTGACCTCGGATTCTGGATGGACTGTTGCCAAAGTTGGGCGCTTTTGGCTGACTTGGGGATCCCGAAGGACCTGCAACTGGTCTTCTACGGACGGGACGTGGCTTTGATGCCCAATTTGGAACAGCACGTTGGTAGCGAAAAGAAGAGCCTCGTGGTCTCGGCGATCTAGGACCGGCTTGAACCGCAGGGTCCATCGCGATATACCACGCAGGTGGCGTCCTTTTCATTGAGGGTCTGTTGTGCCTTCGAGAGGTCGGCGTCAAGGGCTGAAGAGCGTCCGAGGCCACAATACTGCGCAGTCCTTCTAGCTCTCGCTCTTGGGAGACGATGATCGGGACAAGTTGGCTCGCTCTTCTCGCGGATGCTACAGTGATACGAGAGCCGGTAACCTTACCGGATGGGAGCCTGGCTCTGCTGGCGCGCTCTGTATGTACAATTATGCGTTGCTGACGACGGAGACTCTCGACAGACCGACTTATGGGCTTGCGGAAGACGTCTTCTGCTGCCTGGTGTGCTTGTGTCGGCTCAGATTTAAGAATGGGCGGCGGTGGTGAACAAGGTGAAATACAATTGCAGTCTCGGAAGACTCTGTCGCAATCAAGCATCGTCCATGCTCGCTGCACTGGAATAGTAGCGATGGATCCAAAGAAGAATTTGCGTTGGTATCATGTGGTTTAGGTAACAAAAACGTAGCATAGGAGAGACATATGGTGATACAGAGGGGAAGCAGTCGGTGCTGTGCCTTGCGCGTGGCCCTGGACATTAAAGTCGACGTTCCTTCCCAACATTACACGGAACCGTGTGAAGAAGGATGTGAATAAGCCCGGTTTCTTGGCATGAGGATGGTGGTTTCTTCACCGGCTGATGTCCTTGATACTCGGTGAAGAGTACGTCTCAAGCTGGCGGCGGCCCTTCCGCAATAAATGCTCTACAACGGAGAAGTCGCGCTTGTCAACCGTAATGTACCTTTCAAACTCTGTCCTAATGTGTTGGTCAGAATGGTGGTGAGCGGTACATAAGAAAGCTGGTGCACAAGCTTGCCTGGCAAAAGATTGAAAATGAGGTCGTGCAGTCTATAACAGTATTAACATCTCACATGCAAGTCGAAGACGTTGAAGAAATGTTACCTCTGGCTTCTTCCGTATTTCCCGGATACATTGTCGATAGAGTGCCAAAACCTCCCGTTGAAGGCCAGAAAGACCGCGCTTCGGTACTGCCATCTCGAACGTCAAATCGGCGTTACTGCGGAAGGAATGCTCTTCTGATGGTTCATGAGAGGACCGTAATGAGAAAGTTCGAATGTCGAATCATTGATGTCAACCATGAGAAAGAGAGCTCCATCGGTGTAGCTCGGGCCAATGAGGAACGGCGGAAGTCGGAGGTAGATTGGATGACTCAGCAGCGGCATTGGCATTGGCATGATGCTGGAAGGAGCAAAAGTAAGTAGTGCCCCGTCCCTTAAAGGGGTGTTTGAGCAACCCTGTAGTCTTATGAACCCCGTAAAGTACTCTCTTCTGCCTGTCCATAGCAGTAACCCAGAAACTGTAAACTCTAGCTGTTGATGCTGGAAGGAGCTCCTCGGAATTGTGGAGTCGCATCCGGAAGAGGTGCACACCTGTAGTGCTGCGCAGCTCAAGGCGTAATGATGCCGATGCATTAGCCGGCGTGCCAGAGTGCTACGCAATTCACTTCGCTCTGGCACATCTGACGCCGAACAGCGAGCCGGGGTTTAGCTCTGGAATCCGTGCTCTATGGGGGGAAGTGTGGGGTCGAAGGATAGTAATCGGAGGCTTCACGTTCGTGGGGTCCAGTCGCTACAGCGTCCCGTCTTCGGCTCCTCTCCCGATATTCGTCACATTCCATCACCTGCAACATATTCTTATCTATTGTACCGTTATCTTGCTTTGTTTCTTCTTCAGCCTGTACCACAAACTTGCAGTTGATTAGTCGTAAATATGGCCTCATTTTCCGTGAGTCAATCGCTGCTCAGGAGTGACTGACAGCAGCCGATATACTGACTCTCACACCAGAGACTCGTTCGCTTCCTTGCCCGGGACGGCAAGACGTACTACGGCGATGCAATTCTGCCGAGCGGCGTCACTGACATCGCCAAGGCGAGGCAAGCCAGAATCGTGACGGGCGACATCTTTGGAAGACACGACGTCACAGAAAACGTCGCCGACATCCGCCTTCTGCTGTCCCCCCTTGCGCCTGAGCACGTCAAGACTGTACGGTGCCTCGGTCTCAACTATGCCAACCACGCCAAGGAGGTGAGATTAGAGCCAAAGAACCCTGGAAATGACTCTACACAAATAGCTAACAGCACCCCTTAGTCAAACATGGCAATTCCCAAATTCCCAGTTCTCTTCGTAAGTCGTCGTCGTTCGTTGAGGAAAGAAGAAAATGGTAGACTGATTTCTCCCAGTACAAGCCTGTGACCTCTCTGGCTGGACCGACTGACCCTGTTCCCGTGCACCCGATTGCTCAGACTGGCAGCACGCTGGACTACGAGTGTGAACTGGTCATCGTCATTGGCAAGACCGCCGCGGACATTTCCGAGGACGATGCCCTCAACTACGTCCTCGGCTACGCCGTGGGCAACGATGTGTCACACCGCGAGTGGCAAATCCAGCGTGGCGGCGGTCAGTGGTCTCTCGGGAAAGGCTTTGACGGCTGGGCGCCGTTCGGGCCTGGCATTGTGACCAACAAGGTCATCAAGGATCCTCAAAACCTCAAGATCTTTACCAAGGTCAACGGGGAGACCGTTCAGGTGGGTGTTGGACCGCAGGCAACGAAGTGTGGGTTCAGAACTGACGAATGGGCCAGAATAATAACACCAAGGACATGATCTTTGGCATCAAGAAAACAATCTCCTTCTTGAGCCAGGGCACTACCCTGCTCCCGGGAGACGTCATCTTCACCGGAACGTAAGTAGATCAACGAAGAGCCCTAGCCGACCCCATGACTGACGGTATATGTAGTCCCGAGGGCGTTGGCATGGGTCGCAAGCCCCAATTGTGGCTCAAGGACGGAGACGTTGTTGAAGTTGGCCTTGAGAATGTGGGCTCTTGTATCAACAAGATTGAGTTCAGCAAGGTCAAGTCAAAGATTTAGGGATGGAGCTGAAAGTGGCGGGGAGGTGCATTGTACCAATTGCTAAGATAATGGTCATTTGTCAACTGAAATCTGTTGTTTCATATGGAGTCTAAACAAACTTGGCTGAGGCAGCGAGATGGCGCTCCCCGAATTTGCGGCCGAAGTAGCACGCGTTGGCGTATCGAAACATAGAGAACCTGTAGATGCCTGATGCCGAGTTCCTTGGAAGGTGGCAAGCTTCCTTCATTATGAGCTATGCAAATTGCGGCGGCTCTTCCCATCATGGAAAGTACACACAACATGCGCAATTGGTGAAAGAGTACCTCATGCTCAGACGACATCAAAAAAGAAAAAAGAAAAAAGAAAAAGCACCTTAAAAATGTATCGAATTGGTTACTTTCGTGCATCCGCCGATAATCGAAATCGGGTCCCTTGCTAACCGCGGAGAGTCATGGAAGGCAAGGATGATAACCACTACACTACAGATGCTGGTGAAAATGGCAACGGGTCTGGTACCTATGGATCATTGAGCCAGGCCAGGCAGGAATTATCGGTTTGTGGTCCGTGCACCAATCTCAAACTCTAGGCAGGCGTTCCTCATCCTCACTCTTTCGTCTCTGTCCAGCTTCAGACGGAAATCAGAAATCATAGACGGAAGAGAAAGTCACGCCTTTAAACTTTCATCTAGAGCTATTTTGAATATTCTTTTGTCATTTCTTTATATGCTCTAGGCTGACACCATTCCAGCTCCCTACCAAGGACGTCAATCTATGCCGTAATCGGCGGAAACTCGGCCTGCAAGGCACAGCAGCGCGAGTACGACATGATCCCACGACGTATTATCACCGACTGGAACATTTCACCATCAGCCAAACTATCCATAACCAATCTTCAGGAGGCTAAGCGTTGCGTGACATACCTTCTAACGGCACCAAGCAACCCCTTCGGTGACCAACTGCGGCAGTTATTACAGACTGACCTCCAGGGCGCACTGCACTGCCCGCGCGCTAAGTAGCCGAACGTGCCCAGCTCCGCCCCCAACGCCAACGCAGCCCACTCGCAGCCAGTTCGGCCTTCTTCGCGATGTTTATCTTCAAGACACGAGACTCAACCAACCAGGTCTCGCCTCGCGACATCGTGCTTGACGAGTCTGCCTTGATCTAATCAGCTCCCGGTTGGCGGGCTACCAACCCATTTTGTCCGCGGCCAAGTTCGCAAAACGATAGAGCCGATCTTGGCCGCCGCCAATGCTATGTTAACTTTATGTGGTGTTTCTCCATACCACCTCCACGCCTCTTTCGACAATCTAGCAGTGCAGCTGGGGCAGATTCAGCCCTGTGGTCTGTGAGCTGTCATCAGGGTGCCTCGTCGTTGATCCCCAAAAAAATGGGGATCTCTTCAAAAGCTTGTCATGAGGCTCGGAGGAGCCGCCAACTGCACCTTGGCTTCCTTCATGCTCCGCTTTCCGCTCACGCCATGTAGAGAGACTCTTACGTTTCGTTGGTGGGATTGATTAGATTCTCCATATCCATATCTTCCGCCAGGGCTCTGGTATGAGACACACTTCTACCTAGATAGATACTTTTCCCGCTCTTGATGGACTGTTCGGCGTGGCGTTTAGTTATTTGTGCTCTTCTCTCCGTTCTCTATCGGCGAAGAGCCAAAATCTACATCCTACCTAAGACAGCATCTTATACCCAAGTACATGACGACAACCACGTCGACCGTCGTCGAGATGGAGACTGCGACGAACGTGCCCACCCGCCTGGAAGACTACGTGGGGTTCTACGGCGACCCATTTGTGACCCTACGAGACTTTGACGATGATGAGGTGAAGCCTACTCTGCCTATCACCAACAAAGAAATAACAGCTCAGAATCCCGCCGATGAGAATGAAGCAAACGAGGCGAATTCAATACAAGAGGGTGAGGATGAGGATGAGGCCCGGTGGACTGAATACAACCCGCCAGCGTCCCTCAGAACAGCGCCAAACCTCACTAACACGGTAGCCCTCGAGATCCTCCAGGTCTCCATCGAGAACCTTCAGGCAAGAGCCGCCGAGGAAAATCAGCGGCGGCAGCTAGAGGAAGATGAAAAACAGCGGGAAGCCGAAGCAGCAACCGCAAACGACGAGGGAGACGGCACGGTAAAGGAGCCGTATCTTCCCATCATCATCACTAGTCCGGACGGAGAACCCGGTCCATCGTCGGCGCTCGAAACGGAAGAAGTTGATAATGTCGAAGATCTCAAGCTGTTTCCCGAGATGACGGGAGCGGGCGAGGGCAGTACCTTGTCACAGGGGCTCATCGTCTTGCCATTCCAGCCCAAGAAAAGAAGCCGCTTCGCCCTGACGAGAATCTTGCAAAAGATTGGTGAAAAGGATGTTGCGAAGAAGACGTCCCTTTTCGGTGGTAACTCGAGCAAGACGAGCCTGGAAGCAGCAGTGTCTGATGAACCCGCTCCTACTGTCACAGAAAAGCAAAAGAAAGCTCCTGTTACTGTGTAAGTCACATCCCCCTTACCCCCTTTTCCAACACTGAACCCATTCTCGACATCTAACACCAAACCCACCAGCGAATGCGTCTCCTGCCTTGACGACTTCAGCCCAAAGAAAGTCATCAAAGTCACATGCCACAGCTACTGCCCCGACTGCTTCGAACGCCTCATCTCCACAGCCGTCCAAAACGAACAACACTGGCCCCCCAAATGCTGCCTCAACCCGATCCCAACCCGCCTCTACCTCCGCAAGATCTCCCCCGACCTGGAAAAGACCTGCAAAGACCGCGCCGCCGAGTGGGCCATCCCCGTCGCCGACCGCATCTACTGCGCCGAACCGGCCTGCGGCCTCTGGGTGCGCCCCGAACACGTCGACGCCGCATCCCGCGTGGCCCGGTGCCGCGAAGGACACCGCAGCTGCAGCATGTGCCGGGGACCCCACCACGCCAACGACGCAGACTGCCCGCTCGACCGGGACCTCGCGCTGACGAACGCCCTCGCCGCGGAGGAAGGGTGGCAGCACTGCGGGCGGTGCCAGGCGCTCGTCGAGCACCGCGAGGCGTGCCAGCACATGACGTGCCGGTGCGGCTACCAGTTCTGCTACGTCTGCGGCCTGCGGTGGCGGACGTGCACTTGCACCATGAACCAGCTCGAACTCATCAAGAACGGGGCCGCGGCGCGGCGGCGGGAGAGGTTGCGGCGCGAGGCCGAGGCCGAAGAGGAGCTCCGCGACGCGTTGCGGCAGATTGAGGAGTTTGAGCGCGAGGAGGCGCTGAAAGCCGAGTTGCTGCGTCTCGAGATGGAGAGGCTTGAAGAAGAGGCGCGCATTGCGTGGGAGGAGGAGCGGGCTCGGCTTGAGAGTCTGAGGCGGTACGAGATCGAGGTGAGGTTCCAGGAGCTGCGCGAGCTGCTGGACCAGATTCACGACCTGCAGGAGTTCCTGGTGCGGTACCAGCACGATAAGGAGAAGGAGCTCGCGGCCAATGAGGAAGCCATGTCGACGGCGGAGCTCGAGTCGAAGCAGGAGGCTGAGCAGCGAGCCCTCGTCGAAACGGCCGCGGATAAGCTAGCCGCCAAAGTCAAGAGCCTGACGGCGGAGTACGCGGCCCGCGTGCTGGCGGAGCAGAGGACGGAAGAGGCGTACCTCCGTCAGCTGGAGAGCTTCTTCGCGGACCGCCCCTCGAGCGAGGCGCGCATCGAGGTGCTGATGCGGGAGTTCCGCGGAACGATGGATAAGGGATGGCGGGCGTGGGAGCGGTGGCGGGACGAGGAGGTGGCGCGGTACAAGCTCAAAGTCGAGGAGGAGCGGACGATCCGGGAGGAGATTATGTACAGCGTGCGGAAGCGGCACGAGGAGAGGCTCGAGAGGGCGCGGGCGGAGCTCGAGAGGAGGCAGGCTGCTGAGATTAAGTGGGTGACGTTGGTTTTTGCGGAAAGGATGCGGATGCTGGATGTGATGGAGAGGGCGGAGCTGGAGGGGGAGGGGGTGGAGAGGAATGAGGCTTTGGTTGGGGTGAGGGATGATGAGGCCGGGTCTAGTTGACGGTGGGAAGGCGGCCTGGTCTACCTGATCTTGGCCGTCACGCTGATGATGTTCAAGAGTCGACTTGAAAGCTAACAGGTTTACGCAGATGTGATAGCAGAGCATAGCAGTAGGCAGTTTGTAGCGACTGATATTTGGAAACACCTTGCTGGGAGGTTTAACAGTTTATAAATCACACTTGAGATGTTAGCAAGGTGATCTTGACGCTTAATTCTTTATTAGACGTTGGATCAATGACATGGAGTCAACCGACATTGTCACGTCCTCATGAAACCAGATAGTAGATGACACAAGATGTCTGTATACTTGATCGTATCATTATAAAAGGTCTGGATCGCATGATCTCTGTACAACATTAAATAGTGGGGGTATCTGCATGCTCGTATATGCTTTCATGTCACGGAGCTTCAAGCCCGTGAGATGCTAAATTGGGAGAAGGGAAATCCCCAATGCGATGGTGCCAAGCACACACACATAGCCTCTCTCAACCGCGCTTGTGCTCCAACTCCTCGGCCTCGTGACCGAGCTTGATCTCCTGCTCGACCTGCGCGAGATCGAGGTCCGCAACCTGGGCGTCGGGGCCGTCGATGACCTTGACGAGCTCCTCGAGCGTAGGGCCCTTTGTCTCGACGTAGAAGAGGTACACAAAGACGAGTTCGAGGAAGATCCAGCACTGTGAAACGCAATATCATTAGCCAAAATGTTCATTGACCTCGAAGCAGAGTGAAAACTTACAGTGTAGATGAGGTACAGCTTCCAGGTGTGGCCGGTAAAGTAGTCAAACGCGTAGGGGTTGGCGTAGTTGTTGAGCGTGAGGGCGGCCTGGACGGTCAAGTTGACAATCATGAGACCCTTGGCACGCAGCTTGTACGGCAGGATTTCGATGGAGTAGCTGATGAGGAGACCGGACCACGCGAAGGCGTAGAAGAAGCCAAACAGCCAGATGAAGAAGATCATGGCGTAGTTGGAGCCGGGCGAGCCGTGCTCCTCGTACAGGCCGGCAGACAAGGTCCAGAAGACGAAAGTCATGAGCATGCCGCCCGTGGAGGCGAGGAAGATGGGTCGGCGACCGAAGCGGTCGACCTGCATGGCCAAGGTCAGGGAGGTGACGAGGGAGAGACCGGTCTGGCCGGCGGAGAGGCCGAGGCGGGCGGTGGAGCTCTCGATGCCGGCGTTGGCATAGAGGATATTTGTGTAGTTTGAGATGATGGCGTTGCCGGACCACTGCGAGAAGAGACCGAGGGAGATGAGGACGATGAATCGGTACTTGTTGCCGGCGGTGCGGAAGAAGTCGAGGTAGCTGCTGCTGTTCTTGGCGGCGATCTCGCGCTTGATGGTCTCGCGAATCTCGCGGAACTCGAACTGGACGGTGGGGTTGTTGGTGTCGCCGTTGGCGTGGTACTTGCCCAGGATCGCGAGGGCCTCGTCGTGGCGGTCCTTGGCGATGAGATAACGGGGAGACTCGGGAACCCCTGTTTTGATAACCAGTCAGAATCTGACGGAGAACCTCGATTCATGAAGATGACTTACAGAAGATGAAGGCGAGCTGGATGACGGAGGGCACCGCCTGGCCAATGGCAGGGATACGCCACGACCACTCATTTCCGAGGAAGTCGGTTCCGAAAGAGAGCCAGGCGACGACGAGGGCACCGACGTTCCACAAGCAGTTGTAAACCGTCGTCAAGCGAGCACGATGCTGAGGGTGGCAAAGCTCAGCGAGCAACATGGGCGACGTGATCTGGGCAAAGGAGTTGCCGAAACCAAGAAGGACACGACCGCCCATAAACACTGCGAATGGTCAGCCTCTGAGAAACCGCTGCTACATCTTTGTAGCTACTTACTGCCCATGCTTGTGCAGGCGCCCTGCAAGACGGCACCGGCAACCATGATCAAGCAGCCGATGACAATGGGGATCTTTCTGCCAAAGTTGTCGGCAATGAAGGGGCTTCAAAAGGGTCAGTAAACTTGTCGATCGCCCGGGGGCTTCGTGTGAGAACGTCGCTTACACAATAGGAATCGAAACCAGACTGCCAATTTGGTAAAAGGCACCGAGAAGACCGAGCTGGCCTCCCTTGGGGTGATCGAAGAAGGACTGCCATGAGTCGAAGTTCTGGACAGAGTTGAAGAACATGCTACAAATCACGTTACTGTCAGCAAACGGGCCTGATTGTGTTCTCTTTCATGATCGTTTGCGCAACTTACCCATCGTAACCAGTAGTCGCGGAGGCAATGCAAAGGACGAAGGCGTAGAAGTAAAGCTTCCTCAGACCGGGGTCCTTCACCCAGTTGACCTTCTCAAAATCCGGCGCCTCTTCCTGAGCTATGACAACAGCCTCGCTGTTGGTCTTCTTCTGTGTAACGCCCTTGAGGAAACCCATTTTGGCGTCTGCTCAATGGAGCTATATATCGTGTGTGGGTTTGTCGTGGTAAGTTGACGTTTGGCTTTTTGCTGGCGACCAGAGCAAGGGCCAGAAGCAGGTCTCCGTGTTGTTTTGGGCCAGAGGATGACTTGAGAGGGACCGACAGGGCGAGAAGAACAACTTCAATCTACGACGCGGGGTCTCCAGGTCTTATTATATGGAGCTGTGGATCATAAGACGAACAGATGGGAAGCAAAGAATAAACAGTGCGAACAGTCTCAGACGGGGCACCGGACCGGGAAGGCCTAGGTCTAGAGACCGGTCTTCTTGGGGGCGGGGGGGTGTTGGAAGCTGGAACCACTTGGTTGGGATCCTTTGCGTGAAATCCTAGCGGAGGTCGACCGGTTCCCAATCAGCTGTCAATATCATAGCGACTTTGAGAATATCGTCCTGTTCGAGGACGAAGCAGCCTGCCGGCCCAGGTAAATTGCCAGGCCCATGGAATCTCCTAGTGCGTACGCGGCGCAGGGGATTGCCACTGTCTCCCGGCAAAATGCGATGGGCTTGAACCGTTTCAAGACAAAGCTTCGCTGCCAAGTTTGGCTCCGAGAAGTATCAAGTCACGAGGGGCGGGAGGCTTTCCTCTACTCTCTACCCGTACGGCGTACACCTATCCGAACTAGGCTCTTCCCCAAGAAATCTGCTGCCGTCCGAACGGGTGAATGCGAATCGGACACCTATTTCTCCAAACTTTGGCAAACGTATTTTGCCGGGCGCCTGTGTGGACACTTCAACCCACTAGACAAGGACAAGACTAGATGGGAAAAGGGCGAAAGGTGTGAGAGTTCCCACTTTGCTGAACGTTCCCCCTGGGGTCCCGTGGAGAAGGAGGTGGAGGTAAGCAGGGAGGTTGTCTTTCAAGTGGAGACTGCGACGGTCCCGCCCGTTGTCCCATTCTCTTTCCCCAAGGTGACTCGACACGCTCGACTACGACTGAAAGTTGTAAACATACGTGTATGAAGATTGAGGTGATGAGAAGGCCATTTCCGGGAGCTTCTCAGTTGACGTCAATGGCTGAGGTTTCGGACAAGAGGCTGAAAAAGACGGATAGCTTTTGCCGGCCGCTCAAGAGTTAACCCCAGAGATATCCTAGCAAGTGAGGACGGAGAGAAAAAGAACCGCAAAATTAGACGAGTTTGGGGTTGACTAGTCGACCGCTGCGGGGAAGACAAGGCCGAGGTGGACGACTCATCGCTAAGCTAAAATCGGTCGTCTTTACCACTAGAATGTGGGCGCTGGGAACATGGCGACTCGACTTAAACCCGGCATGACGCTTCCGTGACTCGCCAGGTATACTCCGTACACTTTCTATTCCGTGTGTTTCCGTGTGCCGTGCCGTTGCTGGGCCGGCTTGATGCAGTGATCACGCCGGGGCCGCAACGAAGTATCAGTCAATGGTTGCTTCTCACGCGTATTATCCCAATAATTTCTGGGGCAAATGAGAGAAAACTTACTCGCCACGTGAAAACGGGAAGCTCTTTCGACGCATGAAAAACAGTAAATGCTTCAATAAGGTGCTCGGTACTCATGTCCGGGGACCAAAGTTTGCTGCGATGAGGCGGTAGGCCAAACCGAAAGTGCAGACACCTCCGTCCCGTCGATGCAACTTTGTCGAGGAGCGACCCCTGCTGAGAGAGACACCCTCGGTAAAGCTTTCCACCGTGCCATTGGTGTTATTTTGAGGACACGGGTTGCGGGCCTGGTACCAAAAGCTAGACGGGCCTTTTGCGCTTACTCAAAACCACTGAGGCGTACTCAGCTTCTAGAGACAAGTCTGCTTCTCACACGGTGAGTAATGGCGACGTGATATGCCTCTTGACGCCGTATGTCGCTTTCAGCGCGATCAGTCCTCGTGCCGGCGGGATGGAT
Source organism: Colletotrichum tamarilloi (assembly GCF_030869305.1). NCBI lineage: Eukaryota > Fungi > Ascomycota > Sordariomycetes > Glomerellales > Glomerellaceae > Colletotrichum > Colletotrichum tamarilloi. The sequence continues at coordinate 197,416 of NW_026849432.1, forward strand.
TCCGCAGCAATGGGGCGACAGCGGGTGCATGCGAATCTCTCGTAACTTGGTCGGCCGAGAACCGCTCCTCTCTGAGTACCCATAGACCCACCCTCCCCAAGGTCATTGAGGGTGTGGATTCGTGGGCGTGCGCTGTGCGGAGGGTCACCATGAGGGCCAAGATTCTTCCGTCGATACTGCTGCTCGACTGTCAGTCGATCCACGATGAAGCGGAACAGCCCGACTTTGCATTCCATCCCGCCCTGTAAAGAGGACTCGAGAGTGGTAAGGCCTGCCATTCTCAGTCAGATCACTCCTTGAGTGACTTTCGCCAGGATCCTTGCCAGGTGAAGAGTTCACGTGGGTGCTTCCGAGCGTGGGTGTAAATAGCGGTGGGGGGTGTTGGGGAAGGCCTCGCACACCAGGCCTGTCAGTGGTACGACACTTGAGCAGCTCATACCCAGCATGAATGATCGAGTTCCCTAGTCGAACGGTCTTGCCTCTACACTAAACCGTCGTGGGTCGTGGAGATGCATTTGCGGAGCCCCACGACAACGCTGAGAATCGCACCGTGTCCAAGTTGACTGTTGGAGAAGACTCGAGGGGTTGGAGATTCCTAGCGTGAGGTTGAAAAATGACTACTGCGCCGCTGCCTCACATGGGGGTTTCTGCCAGGATACCACGTCGTTGACCGGCGCCACCCAGGGCACCCGATGCATTTAGCCATTTAGCCTGATATCAGGCTGAATGACGCCCGGTAGTGGTTGATAGAGGGAAGATCGCGCTATGCCAACGGCAGAACATTGGATTGCAGGGTCTTGCCCGTGACTGAACCAACACGAACGGAGTTGCAATACAATTAACCGTAGTCGGCTCTCAGCCGACGCGTTCCTCGTTGCAGACTCGCAAGGCGATGGTCGCGTTCGAGACATAGGTAGGTAGTCAGCCGCCTTCGTGCTTCCTCTTGTCCGTAGTGTCTTTCAACCGGGCCGACTTTTCGATCAACGGCAGTCTGTGGACAGTCTAGGCGGCTCATGACAGCTCACGACAGCCTCGGTAACAGCAATAATTGCATGGCCTGTAATAGGACCAGACCGATATACACGTAGATGATCTTCTCATGTAACCACCACAGCTGTAAGTATCTTGATGCACAAAGTCCAACTCACACCGGTAGCTGTATCCGAAGGCCTCCTTGAAGAAAATAACACTTGTCGAGCTGTTGTCGGCTTGCGGCTGCTTCTCGAAAGCAGGGGTAATTTATCCATAAATTGCCGGCATGTCGCCGCTAAGGGTATTATTCCCAAGTTGCCGATTGATGGGGGATCGTCGAATCCGTGATCTTGGGACCAATTGCTTATATTGCTTGCAGCGCAGCACCCATCCTCCAGGACTGGCCCCTGAGAAGTCTCCGTAGCAAGCCGCAAGACCAAGAAACTGACGTTCCCGTGGGAGCAACCGTCAAGCGACGGTACCTGCATAGTAGCCGGTGTCCGGTGGCCGCCTTGTTCCGTGGCCGCCGCATATTGGTGATGTCTTGAAAGGACACCTCAAATGGACATTCTGCCGTAATTTGCCATGTTGAATTTCTTTGGGGGAATTGTCCGAGGAACGACCGCATTTAAGGTTCTCTGCCGAACTGGCTCAAACGGAATGTTCTCAGACGATGTATCAAGCATCTCTTATATGCATCTAATGGGTATTAGGATTCTAGGATTTGAAGCGCGAGGCTTGTTGAAGTCAGGAATTGTGACAGACTGCGATCCAAGTATGAGGCGCACGGACTCCAACTCGACCAGCTCCTTCCCCGCACAACTCCGGTGTCATCCCGTACTCGTCCCACTGGGAACTTCCATCGCAAGATTCACTTTCCACCCGCAATCGCAATCGTAATCACCAATTGGCTAGGTTAGGCGCTTTACTGCCGCCTGTGCCGCCGTACCGGACTTTCACAAGATGGACAAACTCAGCACCAAAGAATTATGGCAACTGAAGCACAACTTCTCATCAGCCAGAGAATCGTCTGAAGAGCACTTCTTCCGGTGCTGGAACCACCAGGACTGCAAGGTGTGCCTGGCGGAGAACGAATGCAGCTGGTGTCCCATGGTACCGTTCTACCACGCCCAAAATTGGAAACGATGAAAACGAATATTTGTGTGCTAATTTGTGATGCTGTGTCTGCGTTCCTTGATATAGACGTCCGCCTGTGTACCTAATTCGTACGCGATTCCGTTATTGGCACCCGCCTACGACGAGAACGTTTGTCCGCACTGGGCGGAACGATGGGAGTTGCGCACCAAGCCGTTGGGCTGCCAGGTTTCGACTATTACGAGTCTGACGTCCATCATCTCCATAGTGTCGACGTTCATCGTGGTCTTGTTGGTGGCCTTGATCGTGCTCGGCGTCCGCTGGGGGAGACGACGGAGTAAGCAAGACCCGGACTGGTGGCGGGTGTGGAAGCGTGACTGGAGCCGAGTGCAATTTTGGCAACGACCGCAAGAACAGGACGGCGAACGCGACCCGTTACTGGGTCAAGCGCAAAGCACGCGAGATGGCACGTAGCGAAAAATAAGAGCTGCCGCAGGGATTTACTCCTGCAGTGCCCACGACGACGTGGTGGAACCAGGTCACAGATACGAGGGCTGCCACCGACGGGATCCCTTCACCCGGAGCTGACCGGAGGAATGATGGCTACTTCATCGCCGGACCTTAATATCGGACCGTCCTCGTCGTCCGGCCCAGGGATATCTACGTATTCTAAGTTGACCGTCACCAGACACGACTCTAAGAACCTCTCCTTGAACCCGCCGTGTCTCTCTTCAAGCGCATCGAATAGCTTCTTCAAGGGGAGAGGGGCCGGCAACACCTCATATTGCTTGGATGTGAAGGAGCCCGCGCTTGCAAAGAACAAGACGTTGAAGTGGTCTTTGGGTGGCCTGGGAGCCGCAGCCATGTTCGAAGTATGATTGGTAGAGATCTGCAATCTTTTGTTTGGGTTAGCCAATGCTACAAAAGCTTGGAGTGAACGCAAAATAGTAGTTGATAGTGTTGGTGTCAGAGATCTTGGTGATAATTTTGATACATCAAAAGGATTCAGGTAATACATGCTAATTTGGATACATCATCCCAACTGTTATAACGAGCAAAAATAGAGACTGTTTGACTTACCACTTCGCGAAATGCCCCCTTTCAAGGGTTGAGGGTTAAGGAAGAGAAAAGTCCAAGGTGATTGGGAATCCAGAGAAGTTTATAGCTGCAAGAGATGAGGGAGTGGGGCAGTCCAAGGAAATTTTCGTTGGCCCCCAATCACGTGACACTTCCAAGGAATTTGCGGCCTTGCGCTTTGCGGTTCTCAGGCGCAGCTTGCGGGGCAATTCGCGATCGTGATGACAGTTGCAGTCTGGAGAAGTTGATGCTGAAGGAGAGTTCCAAGACTACGTTGATAATCAAATTGATTGAGACTTTCCCCTGCACACGTCGTATTCTCACATCGTTCCCCGAGGGGACAGTATCATCATCCAAGCAGCGTGAACCACATAGCAGTCAGTCGAGATGCAAGAATTGGTGCAGAAGATGTTTGATGAATTTTCCCAGGCTGTCCATTGATTGATATATCTCGTAGACGCCGTTCCCTTTGCCCCTTCCAGCGTCGCATCACAAACAGGTACACGAGGTCGTTCTTCGTGCAGAGTTGCCTCGCGGCTGGGTGGGAGAACCTTGCTGTATTCGCAATGCAGAATCCGTTTTTTGACTCCTCTAAGCACGAAAGCCGTGGGCTCGGGTGACGAAGCCCTCGCAATGTTCCTGTCCCATCCTCAGAACCATGATTCCGTTCCTCGTAATGTCCATAACACACGCCGCCGCCTATTCAGCTGCCTTATCTCAGTCTGCGGGCCTCACGCTCAGACTCGAGCAAGCAGAGGATATCGTCCTCACGGACTAGAGAGAGAGAAAGATGTTAGCCAGTATTCTTGGTTCCCTTCGCGCGGTTGTCGCTGTTGCCCCCTCTTTCGGTGAGAAGGCGGTCGCAGGTATTCGGTGGTCGCTTACCGGGTCCCTTGACGTTACGGATAATGGAACGGGTCTCGTCGTCCATGAACTCGACGCGGACTTGGGTGACACCACCGCGGGAGCCTATACGCAGTCAGAAAATCTGCCAAAAATTCGTCCCTCCTTCCGTCTCGGTTGCAATCGTGGATTCGATCTTCGTCGGGGAGGGTTTCGTTTCTCTATTTTTCGGGGGAGGAGAGGCGGGGCATACCGGTACGGCCCAGGACGCGGGTGACCTTCACAAGCTTGACAGGCTGCTTAGCGGAATCCATTTTGACTGCGGGCGAAAATTCTACGTCAGTCGATCAAGATCTCTGTCAATTTTTCTCGGGCGTCGCGACACGTACATGTATGTGGTTGCGAAGGTGCTGCTGGGTGGTGGGCTGCGCGGGTTGATGGTTGACTGCGAGTACGATCTTTTTTTCGCTACGAAGACTTGTGGAAGGGCTTTAGCGAAAGGAAACCCTTCCACGGTGCGTGCTAGAGACCCAGCGATCTCTCATTGGTCGCGAGTTGGGCGCATTGTCCATCTGGTTTCTGCCGTGTTCACCGCTTACCGAAACCCATCTCCAACCCCATATTTGTGCTGCATACCTTAATAGCCCAGAAATAGGAATATGAAGGGCATTGTCTATTGATCACTCTACCTTACTGTAAGAAACAGATGACGATGCATCAGACAGAAGCAGGGTGGGCGTCTGCAGAAGTAGAGACTGGCAATAAGTTCGCTATTTTTCGAACGCATCTGACATCTTGAATGTTTTTTGATCGGGTTGCGGAGTTCACCGAAGGTGCTTTGATGGTTATATCTGGCTTTCCATAGTCGGGTTTGTGGTGACATACATGCACGTCGAAGTTGGGAGCTCAGATCCTAAAACCTCGTAAGGGCCTAGCCATTCTACAACGACACATTGACAGCCACATTATGGACACGTTCGCAAGAGATTTTTTAATTCGGCTCGATTGATCGATTAAGTAGGGGTATCTTTTGACGGCGGAAGTCAATTATGGCAACTTCGCAATGCGTCCCTCCAAGTCCTTTACCCATGCCTCCATCACCTTCATGTTTCCGGTCATGGCAGTGCCACCCTCCTTCATCGCCTCCTCAACCTTTTCCAAACCGTCCTTCCATTGCTTAAGGTCCGTCGCCATATCGGTTTGTTGCTTTTCAATTCTGCCAAGCATTTCGCCAGCAGTGGCAGCGTCAGAGTGTATTGCGCGGAGGGACCTCAGGCGGTCAAGCAATGGTGGTAAGAGAGGAGCGAGGTTCTCAATGGTCGGCAAAGTCCCATAAAGAGCGTTAATCTTTGCCAGCTGCTCGGGAGCCGGGGCATCCTCGCTAGGAGCCGTACCATTGCCGAGGGTTTCTTGCGCAGATTTAGCCCCCTGGCGTGCCTTTTCCAGCTCCTGAGCTTCTTGGATGAGGGTACGGACTCGACGGCTGATTGAATCCAGATTCGATGTTGACGCCTGCGACAGAGTCGTAATCTGCTTCTGAAGCCCATCAAGCGTGGGAAGAATGGCTCTGGGCAGACCATTGATGTCGACTTCCGGCAGGGCGGTTGATCCTACTCCGATTGCCTTCTCAAGGAGGGCCAGTCGTCGGTCAAAGTCCGCGGCGGTGGCGAGAGCGTGACTCTGTTCGTAGGTAGGAGCATACGTTACTGTGTAGGTCGCAGAGTTCCCCGGTGCCACCAAGTCTTGCGATTCATTCTTAGATGGCCCAGATGATTGAGACACTGGCTGAGGTGCGCGAGAAGCGCTCGTATGCGGTTCCAGAGTTTTGGAGATCTCGTCCAGGACCTTGCTGAGAGACCCTAAATTCTCGTCATGGTCTCCTGTCGTAGATTTTGCTGCAGCCTCCTTCCTCTTCCCGTATTCCTCCTTGGCTTCCTCTACTTCTCGTTGCAGCCGCGCTATCTTGCGTTCCAGGCTGTCCTCATCGTCCTCATCACTAAGATCGCCGAATTGCTCCGTACCATCCTGCAGGAAACGCTGGCGTCGCGTTGATGCCTTGTACGATTTGCGCTTGCCGTCTACTCGATCGGAAAAGTCGACCCCTGTGGCGTCCACGCCCGCCGGAAGGAAGCGAGATCGTGCTTCATCTACCCGAAGTCGGGACCTTGAAATGCCGTTGGCGTCATCGTCGAGGTCGTCGTCGAAATCGTCATCCGAATGCGATTGTCCGGTTGTCGTCTGCGCGCTGGTCAGCCATAGCAAACGATCTCAGGGTAAGGAACGCACAGGAACAGTGGAGGTATCGTCTGTCAGCTCTGGCGTCTCGTACACGTCCGGGGCCGAGTCCTGAACCTCGTCAGTATTGTCTTCTTGGTATTTAGTAGTACAAGTATGCTGACAAGGTCTGGTAATGCTGCGTATTTCCGATTCAACGCCATGACGAAGAATCCGGGAAGAATTGGGGAATTCGATGGATGAGGACGCGTTGTCTGGCAATGCACCCCTTTCGAGTCGTCGGTAAGGCGTCGCCCGTGAAGCTTAATGGCCCAGTTGTCGATGTACGGAGTAGTAAAGTCAACAATCAATCAAAGACCCCTGCGCAGGAAGGGGAGCTCCAGCTTCCACGCCAAAAGTCACTGTGCCACCAGGGGTTTCCCGCTAACGTGGACGTACCCATTGACAGAGTGGGGTGGGGTCGTTTGTACACTGCTTGGCCGGTGCTTGGGCAGGCACGCGTCGAGAACGCGATTGTAGCTTCCACCTTTTCCCCGGGTCAGCACTTCCACTTAACCTCAAGCGGCAGCAAATTTTGTGGCTCCGGGGGCCGAACAAACAACGTCTCCTCCGCAACCGAGAAGATCAGATATCGGTCGAGGCTACGTACGAAGACTCAACATCAATTGGGGGTTGTCGTTGATCATCTTGCATATGTTCGCCGACCTCCATTACAAAGTATCAGGGATTGAACCGGAAGCGGAAGCGAACCCGGCCGGAGACTGATGTTGAGCTCCGTGTGAGATGCCTGCTGGTCTCCGCAGGGAACACTTAATTACTGATACTTCTGCCTCTCGAGAGCATAACTCAGTCGACCCAACGCTGCGTTAGGCATCATTGTAAGGCATATTCAGTGTCAACATGCCCCCAAAGCAGGCAACGATGCAGAGGCGAGCTGGTCTTGCGAGAGACAACCGCGTTCGGCCTTTATTGTCACAGGTTAATGGCCAGCGACGGACATTATTCGCCGACGGCAGACCGGTAGACCGGCCACCTGATGACTCTGATGATGAGATTACCGATCCAGAACCTTGCAGCGGATCAATCCCTTCGAATGCCATGCCAAGCTCAAAAGAGGCGTCTCGGGTCTTTTCGAGTACAAAACCAGCTTCAGACTCTGATGATGATCAGAGTGCCTGGTCATCTCGCGCCGACATGGCTCGACCTTATTTCGGCTCATCGAAGAGAGGAAAGGAGCAGAGCAAGATGTGGAGCGCTTCCCAGGAAAGCTCTCAAGGACAAGCGCAATACGAAGGCTCTCAGGGCTCTTTCTCTACAACACGTGGCAGCAAGAGAAATTCACCAGACGGCGGGGCACTTAGTCCAGAATCTAAGGTAACAAAGGCACGGAAGATCGGCCTTGACGACGAGAAAGAGGCCAAAAGATTACTAGTACGGAAGAAGAGCTATGGTCGAGGCGAAAACAGCAGAGGGCGTATCAGACCTCCCACAAAGTCAAAACCGAAGTCATCGCAGGAGAAGCCAATATCCAAGCTAGGAAGAGAAGGTTTGTTGTACATTGGTTTCAAAGCTATGGGGTTACTAACCATTGATCAGCTGCCGCGCCCAAGATGGTGCAGCCGTCTTTCAAAGCCTACGATGACGACCCATTTGACCAGTTCTTGAGCCAGACACCTCCAAAACGCATCATTGAGCCCGCGGCCACGTTTTTATCCTCTCCTCCTCACGCTTCTGCTCATCCTGTTATGAAGCATGTATCTCTCAGTCCTCATTCGTCACCAAAGCGAAAAGCTAAGGCCGAGTTCAAACTTCCATCAGCTTCCTTACCTGAGTCTCTGCAGAGTCCAACGAATGCGCGCTCACAGCTTCGCAATCTAGAGTCAAGTCCTGAGTCTGATTTGAAGAAGACGAGGAAATTCTCGTTTGAATCCTCGGACTTGTCAGACTTGGACAGCGACCTCAAGCAGCTTGTAGAGGCACGTTGCCCCATGTGTAATGAGATTGTCGATGAGAAGTTGCTGCACGATTTCTCCAAGGGTGCCCGTCTGCACATCCGAAAGCAGATTCAGTTCTGCCGACTGCACAAAAAGAAGTCTGCTGAAAAGGCTTGGGATGCTCGGGGCTACCCCAAGATCGACTGGGAGGGACTTGATACTCGAATTGCTACTCACTATAGCTTTCTTGGAAAGATTATCAACGGCGGATCTTCTCACTTTGGTGATTTGCTGCTTGACAAGGTCAAGGAGGGCAAGAACCGGACCTTGCTCAAGGCAGAAGATAGCTTGACGCCTGGCTATTACGGCCCGCGGGGCCTTCGTGCATTCTCAGAGCACATTATCGGTCGCTTTTCATCGATTCTGAGAGAACGAGCCGTCGACGATCGGCTGATATCGTCGCGTGGTTATTCTAGCTATGTGGAGGCAGTGTTGGTCCCGGAATTGGCAGTGCTGTTGATATCTGATGATATGGTAGTGGAAGCCGAGGAAGCAAGAAGCATACTCGGGGACAGCAAGTGGATTGGAGACTTGCTTCACGAAGATAATGGCGATACTGTAGATCAACTCAGCGATGATGAGAAAGAGGGGTGATGACAGAAGGGCTTTTTGAGCGAGAATGGCAGCCAGGGGCAATGCGATGGAATCGCTAGCATGTGGTGGTTGACTGATATTCATAGCATCATGAAGCAGGTTACCTTATGCCATAGCAAGTATGCAATGGATGATTCTTCCAACAATGTTTCGTAGTGCCGTGTCTTCCACATAATGCTAATAAACTTCAATTCGTCAAAGGCCTAATACAAATTTCCATCTCAAAACTACCAAAAACCCCAACGCCATTCGTGACCCAAACCTTTTTTTCGTCGAAAACGCCCTTTCTTCACAGTCCCAACGCCTCCCGTCTACCTGTGCTGTTCAGATCGAGATACGGCGCCTCGCCCAACGACGCAACACGGTCGCCGGCCCTGGCCTCGACGTAGTCGTAGGTGGCGCAGTGCCACATGCTCCTGTTGTCCCAGATGGCGAGGTCGTTCTGGCGCCACTTGAAGCGGACCTGGGCGTCGTGGTTCTGGGTGACGAGGTTGAAGAGGTAGGCGAGGAGGACGTCGGACTCGTCCTTTGTGACGCCGTTGATGCGCTTAGTGAAGCCCTTGTTCACGTAGACGGACTTCCATCCCGTTACGGCTGAAGGGGGTAGGTTTTTCAGCTTGAGGTTCTAGACTTTTTTTTTTCGGAATGCTTTTGACTAGGGGTGGAGTGATGTGATAGACGGGCATTATACTTACGGTTGGTACGGATCACGGGGTGGATGGACTTGAGCTCGGAGCCCTTTTTCAGCGGCGAGCCGCGGAGGCCTTCTCGGAGGGGGTTACCCAGCCTGCGGGCCTCGTCGTGGAAGAATGTGGCGTCGTGGGTGGCCGTCAGCCCTTCGAGGAACTTCTGCATGGGCGGGGAGAGTCTGTCGTAGATCTCATATCCAGAAGCCCATAGCTGCGAGTTCACCCAGTTAGCCGGGCAAGGTTCCACCTCTCATCTGCAATGCAACTGCAAGGGTATAATGGCGAGCAAAGCAAGCAATCAAGTGAGCAAGGGGGAGGACACGGGTGGTTCCAGCCAGCCTTTTCAGGGGAAGAGAGGTGAGATGGGGAACGGGGACGCGGTTGGTTTGGGACTTACAGTGTCACCACCGGTGGCGGGAAGGGTGTGGATCTTGAGCATTGCGTAGTCCGAGGGGACCTGCTCGAAAGAGATGTCGGTGTGCCAGCCAGCGCTGGCGAAGCGGCTGACATCGCTCAGTTGGTGGGTGAGGCCGCCGCCCTTCTTCTGTTTCTCGCTGCTGATGACGCTGATTTGGTCACCGAGCTCGCTACCTTCTTCTGTCAGGGGGTGGATGTGAAGGCCTGATGATTCGGGCTATTTCTCGGATCAGGTTAGGGAGCTGAGTTACAAGTTGGGTTGAAGTTGTTGATTTTCACTTACACACCCGGCAAGCTCTGTGAGACGGAGGCAGAAATCCTTCATTTGGGTGGGCGTCACATCCTGGTCCCTCAAGAAGACGACACCACGCTGAGAAACTATGCCATCTATTAGCACATGGCTTGACATACATGGAGAGGTGGAGGATAAACTCACTTGTGACGGCCAAATCTCTAATGACCTGGTCGTCCGCCTTGAGGAGATCAACAACCTGCAGGCCCTCATACTCACGTCCGATGACAGGGGTGATGTCTGCGTTCTTGAAGTTGTCCAGAGAGCCGGAGTAGACGAGCGGCTTGCTCAAGCGGGGGCGAGCTGCCGAGTTTCCACCAACAATGTTGGAACCGGTAGAGACTGCGGAAGGCATGTCGTTGTTGTTATTGTTGCTGATGATCTTTTGTGATTTCACGGGGTGTGAGGTGGTATAGTCTGTTGATGCAGGGCGCTTGAGAGTGTCGTCGATCATGTTTTGTTTGGGGGTGTGTGAGGTAAGATCTGATAAGCGAAAGGGAAGATTTATGAGCGAGATATATGGCTAGATTTTATGTCCGGAGCACCCGTTATGTCTTGTCACTCTCCACGTACGTTGTCATAAGGAGGGAGAGTACGGAGTATTGTTCCTCTTTTTTCTTCTGTATGCTTTCAAAGCGAGATCGGGGAGTGACCAGTAATGTGAAATGGGGTGAGGAGGGAAAGAAGATCGTCAGACGTTTTCTCCAACGAGGATGGCTTCCCCTTGGTCGGGTGGCAGGTATTACGGAGTACTCAGAGACTCAGAATCCTCATCGTTACGGAGGCTCCCGACCGGTGGGCGATGGCGCAATCGCAAAGCTTCCTAATTCGGCGAAGTCTGTCAGCCGTGGCCAATCAGCGGAGTGGGGGCACCTCAGGCACCCCCTCCGGAGACAACACTCGGCCATCTAACCTCCCACACACACACACACCTCCCCCCTCTCCTGCTCTGCCTCATGGTCTCAAAACTCGCAGTCCTCGTCGGAGAATCTTTCGGACTTGAAAACGGACGCGGCAGCATCACGTCTTTGCTCTGGGCACATTGGCTACCGGGGCTACCTTGCCCATTGGCATATTTGCTCCGTTCCTTGTCACAAGCCTTTCTTGTCGACACCCTCCACATGGGCACAAGCAAAACAGAAAACACGAATGAAACCCCCATTGAACGTGAAGTCGTCGTTCGCCAGAGAAAAGGGCAGATGACATGTAGTCAAAACTATGTTGACAATGACATCGCCCGTTGGCCAAGACACGTTGCCAGGGGGTGTCGTTCCGAGAGCCCGGGGTTTTAATCGGTAGGCGGAGAATTCTGGGGTAAGGTTTTTTATTTGGAGAAACCAACTCTCACTTCTCCGGCTAGGCCATCCGGACCCGGTCGCTATCAGCAGCAGCAGAAAAGTTGTCAACACCATCTTTTCTCTCTCGCCCTTGGCCCCCTTGTCCGACCACATGGTTCACCTCCACTAGTATGTGGGTTCCTTCGAAGACGCAAGACCGAGCATAGATGTCGTGAGCCATGATCTGCTAGCCTCAATCAGACATATCAGAAGTTTGAGGAACGACTATTAAGTTGAGCATCAAGAACGTCTCCGTTCTTGAGACTGGAGCTTCTTGTCGATCACCGTCAGTTTACGCTACCTTTTTGTTTCCCATTTTCTTCGCAAGCGAAACCTCGGCGAGTGTGTGTGCTCCGGCCTCCACCTCACTTCTTGCTTACACGAGCTCTCTCGCCTGAACCAAGGGACGGCAGCAGTAGCAACAGCAAAGATGGCCGACGTCGAGCCCACCGCGCGGAAAACGGCCAGCGACAGCGGGAAGGACGCCGTGTCCATATACCAGGACTCGGACGCGCCTGTCATCGGTCGCGAGAATCTGTCTGACCTCGTGCCGCCGCATGAGTCTTATGAAGGAAAGCATAGATGGGATCCCGCCGCGACCTGGACAGAGGCCGAGGAGAGGAAGGTGGTTCGCATCACCGACATCAAGTTGCTGACGATGCTGTGTATCATGGTATGCGAAGCCACTTTGAGGTCATGAGAAGCTATTATGCTAATATTAAACCAGTTCTTTGGCCTGCAATTGGACAGAGGAAACTTGAGCAATGCTCTGGCAGATGATTTCCTCAAAGACCTGAAGCTCAGCAGTGACGACTACAACAACGTACGTTCTGGCAGTCTGCCTCTTTGACTATCTCAATTGCTAACATACGCTCTTGTAGGGAACCACAATTCAGCTGGTGTGCTTCCTGGCCGCCGAGTTCCCCGTCCAGTTCCTCACCAAACGCTTCGGTTTCAAGTACGTTCTGCCGACCATGATGATGATGTGGGGAACCGTCTCCTGGACACAGGCCTGGATCACGACCCGCGCCGGCTTCTACGTGACGAGAGCCCTCATCGGCGCCTGCGAGGGTGGCTTCATTCCTGGTACTATTCTCTTCGCGACCTACTTTTACACATCAAAGGAGCTGTCCGTTCGACTGGCCGTGTTTTGGTCCACGCTTAACGTTGCACGAGTCATCTCGGCTCTGCTGGCGGCGGGTATCCTCAAGATGCGCGGCATTGGTGGACACACAGGCTGGTTCTGGCTCTTCCTGTTGGGTATGTGATCTACTCCCTCGCCTTTTCATCTCTTGTGTGTCTTGTCGCTGACTAGCCGCTCAGAGGGCCTCCTGACTTGTGTGTTGGCTGTCATGGTATGTCTGCCCGCGTTTCTTCCCCCGCTTTCTCCCTTCCGAGGTATGGTGATTCGAAATGATTCCCCCCACTGACCCCATGTTGTTACAGGCATTCCTCTGGCTCCCCGCCTCCCCGACGAATACTACGACGGTCCTCTGGAGAAAGCCGTGGTACACAGAGAGACAGGAGGTCATCATGATCAACCGCATCCTCCGCGACGACCCCGCAAAGGGCCTCACTGCGCTGAAGGAGCCCATGACATTCAAGGACATCAAGAACGCATGGCTCGACCCCTCCATGTGGGGCCTGTACCTCATCGGCCTCGTCGCCTACATTCCGGCCACGCCCGTCCAGGCGTATTTGACGCTCACCCTCCGCCGCCTGGGTTTCACGACGTTCAACGCCAACATGCTCACGGTGCCCTCGGCCGTGCTGCAAATCATTACGATGCTCACGTTGGCCTTTAGCAGCGACTACTTCAAGGAGCGAGCGTTCCACTGCATCTTTGGCGAGCTCTGGATCATGCCCCTGCTCATCACCCTCCTCACGCTGCCCGACGGTGGACGCGAATGGAGCCGATTTTCGGTTATTACGCTCATCTCTGGCTACCCTTACTTCCACCCAATCGTTTCATCGTGGATCTCGGAGAACACGTTCGACGTCAAGAAGCGCGCCATCTCGGCAGCGACGTACAACGTCATTGTGCAGATCGGGTCCCTCGCTGGATCCCAAATCTACCGCGCCTACGATGCGCCGTACTACAAGCGCGGCAACACGGTCTGCGTGTCGATTTGCGCTTTTAGTCTCGTTGTGTTCCTGGTCCACCGTCAAGTTCTTGTGCTGCTGAACAAGCGCAAGGCGCGGGTGTGGGACGCCATGTCTAACGAGGAGCGGCTGGCGTACCAGAGTGATGCGGCGGCGCGCGAGCAGGACGGAAACAAGCGTCTGGATTTCAGATTTGTGTACTAGGAGGGTAATCATGCCATATGCATTGTATGCGTCTATGCATGAGTATAGCTCGAGGACAATGTTTAAAAACTTGATGGGCGATATAAGTTTGGATACCAGTCCATGAAAAGGACAAGATTATGATTATAATAAAGATGGTAGAGACCAAAATGACGAGAACAAGGTACTACCATGCATGCGCTAGGAGGCATTGTAATTTTCTTCAACTAATCAAATTACATTATACGCAATATGTCCGCATTGTACTCCCAATCAGGTCAATTGATAATTATAACATCGTGCTACCTAGTGTTCTTCGTAGAAAGATGCATATTCTCGTTCGTTTTGTTCGCTTGAATTTCGAGATACCCCTCTACGTACCTACACTTAGGTAATAATGGATGAGCGCTGATTGGCCCCGTGTGACATCCCGGGCTGGACCAAATCGCTGGGAGGTCGGCGGCCCGGACAGCGGTCAAGGACATTACCGCAGTGAGAGGCCGAATTTGCGGGGAAATACAGCGCCAAGGTCCCTTAACGGGCGCCACCTGTCGACCCCAAGCCCCCCTCAAGCGGACTGAAGCGTGTCAAGCTGCAGGGAGGCAGGCACGGCGGAAGGTCCACAGCTCCCCTGATCGGCTTAGCGCAGCGAGCACACCATCGGTCGTCGACTCCACCCTGCGCATCTCAGACGTCCGCAGATGCTCCCCCATCCCCATTTTTCTTGGTCCAACCTTTCCGTGCCTCTCTCAGTAACCTCGAGACGTGTAGGCGCCGGTGACAGCTTTCTCTCTGCCTCGATTCGAATCAAGCAAGGAACGCCAGTTTTTTACTCAGACTATGCCAGAGTCGCCTGACCCTCGCAGCCTTGCTTTGTAATACCTGCGGATAGCCTCACTCGTACCTCATACCCTTACGTGCTTGTCACCTCGCTTACCCACTTACGCCCCTACGAACTACGGATACACGGTCTTGGTCAAGCCCAGCCTGCCGGGAACCTGGGGACCCGTTTCTTCTGGTGCAAGTGACAGACTTCACAACACCCGCCCTCACACAACTTGCATACATCCACGACTTTGACGTATTACCTGGCGAATCCCCAAAAAGAAAGTCAGTCCACGGCAGGTGCGAGCTGCCATGACACGGCACAAGTAGGATAGCAGGGCCGACGTTGTTCTCCCCCCCCCCCCCCCCTTTCCGTCCTCTCTCCGTCTCTTTCGCAGAGACAATGTCATCCGGGCGCAAGATTGGCAAAAGAGCTTGTGACGCCTGCAAGATCCGCAAGATCAAATGCACAGAGGTCCCGCCCTGTGATGGCTGCGTCGCCATCGGGACATCATGCACCTTCAACAAGGTCCCTGCCACTAGGGGCCCACGGAACCTGAGGGCGAAGACGATACGCCAGATTGCCCAGGCCCAGAAGGAGGGCTCTGCTGCTGCTAGAACTGCTGGTGCTTCTGCTTCTTCTTCTGCCCCCGCTGGCACCACCGGTGCCGCCGGTTCTGCATCCTCCGTCTCACCTACCGGTGATGGGGCTTCCGCTTCAACCCCGGTTGTTGCCGCCGCCTCTTCGGGCGTTCCGTCCTCATCCCGGTCCCCATCGTCCTCCGAGGGAGGATCATCCGAGGCCACTGGGAGCGCCGTGAGTGGACAACGACTCGACCGACACGACAATGCCCTCCAGCCGCAAAGGACGCCCAGCGCATCACTGGTTTTGAGGTTGTGTATCTACCGCCTGCGTCTCTTCCCCGTCTGGCCCATCATTGCAGTCGAAGACATCATGGCCTCGCTGTCCCGCGATGCTGACGACCTCGAATCATACGTCTTGGCCAACGCCGTGGGAGCTGCCACCATTGCCCAGCTCAAGTTGGCCACGACTGACAACGACGACCCGGCGACGGCAGGTTCGATGGAGGCCGAGTGCCAGCGGTCGAGAATGGTGCTCCAGGAACGCGACGGAGGCCCGCCTATGAACCTCAACTGGTTGAGGACGTCCTTCTTCCTCCACGTCTATCACGAGAACCAGCAGCCCGGAGGGGCCAAGTCGCTTCTCTACCTCCGAGAGGCCATCACCATTGCTCAAATCATGGGATTGCACAAGGAGTCGTCGTACGTGGCTCTGCCCTTGGCGGAGCAGCAGATGCGGAGGAGGACACTTTGGCTACTATTTGTCACGGAAAGGTTTGTTCTACCCCTGAAGATTCTCCATCGGGCTGCTTTCTGACAAAAATGGCAGAGGCGTGGCCATGCTTCACAAGCTACCTGTGGCGCTCAAGTCCAACACCCGTTTTCCGTCCTTAGATGGTTCGGGGGTTGGCGAGGATGAAGGCCACATTCTACCTGCATTCAAAAAGTTAGCCGACCTCTTCTGGATATTCGATCAGAGCGGCGCCTTTGACATCCTCCAGAACTCAGACGACGAGGACGCCCTGTGGTCCATGGCGGACGGCCTGCAAACGGCTAGTAGAGCGTGTCTCGATGTCGTGCAGCAGAAACTACAGCAAATTCCCCTGGACTCTGATGCCAGCAACGATGTCCAGCGAGCTGACATCGTTGTGACGCGTCAATGGATGCAGGCCGTGTTGTGGAAAGTCACTATGAACCATGGCCGCGCTTGGTCTTCCAACAGCAATAACAACACTGTCACCTCGTTATCTCACCCCATCCAGATCGCCAAGGAGTTTCTCCAGTTGATTTCACAACTTCCCAGTACGGCCATTGAAGCCCATGGCCCCGGAATCGTAAGGCCCCATACCGGAAAAATATACATATAGAGGTATATATATCGTTTTTCCCTTTACTAATTTGACTACCAGGAGTTCAAAATCTACGAGATTGCCAGCGCAGTGACGGATGCCGTGGCGAACAACTTTCGTCTTCCTCGCACCTCCACCGACGGCCCAAGAGACATTCTCCTCCAGCTGCAGCGGGTCCTTGCGTCGTGTCGCGGCGGCAATAAAGCCCTCTTGGAGATGCTCTGCGCCCGCATAGCCGAGGTCCAGGACGGCCCGCTGCTGATCATGAACAGGAGCCCGACGTCGAGGATCCAGGAGGTCGACGATGACCAGTGGCGGGATGACGGGAATCATGCTGCTGCTGCTGCGGCGGCGGCGGCGGCAAACGGCCAGGCAGACATGTTTGCACCCATCAACGGCGTATCTCAGACCTATGGACAACCATCTCACTCCAACTTTTCACCAATGTTTGATAAAGATGGTACCTCCGCGCAGGGCATGACCAACGGCAACACAGTACCTCTGTCACCTCAGCGGCAGGGCATCGGCAGAACTCCCGTCTGGGATCAATCCACCAGCCAGATGGGGTCCGGCGCCCCCCATGACCTAATTGATCAGCTGCAGCACTTTGACGGCTCCTTCAACACCGTCGAGTCCAACGGCACGCTCGATATGCTCTTTGCCAATGGGGCGTTGTGGGACAACGTCGCAAACGACGATTGGATGGCGTCGGTGCAGGGGAATCCGGGCGTGTTCAACAGCCCGACGCAGTCTCCGGCCAATTTGCAGAGGACGTATGAGTAGCAAACTACCGTTCTGGGCTGTTTTATGATTTGTGGCCGTTGAGGATGCTTGTGGGTCAGAAGAAATCGTTTACGAGCCGTAAGAGTTGATGGTATATATGGGCAAGCACTCGACTTGAAGTGACACAAATGCCTACGTCTTAGCCAAGACTGAAGCACGAACTCTGGCGTTCAGGCGTCAAAGGAGAGAATCATGAGCGTGGTTTCCGAATCTCTAGGTAAGCTGTCATCCTCATTTGGCCTCTCCATCATCTGGATCTATCTCTGACTACCCACCAGATCAAAAGCCGTGACATGATGATAAGCAGTCTCAAAAAGGCACAAGTATGTCTGTAAGGAGAACGCAAAAATAGTAAACGCAAAAATAGTACTCCAGATTTTTGTCTACATTCTATAAGTTAGTTTTTATACCCAACCGCTTCCAACAAACCAAAATACTAGGCCAGAAGCACAACCGCTCCCTCGTACGGTCCAAACTCGACCTTGCCCCCACTGAAATCTTCCGCCGTCTTGCCGCCGTTGGAAACAAGCACCTCCTTGACGCTCTCCGCCTTCAGTCCCTCCCAACTTACCGTCCCGCTCGAAAAGTTGCACGCCACGACCGCCACGGCGCCGTCCTCGGCCCGCCGCGCGTACGCCACGATCTTCTCGTTCTTCTCGTCCACGAGGGCGAAGTCGCCGTAGACAAAGATGTCGAGGTACCGCTTGCGCGTCGCGAGGACCGTCTTCCAGAAGTTGAAGACGGAGGCCGGGTCCGAGACCTGCGCGGCGACGTTGATTTCCGTGTGGTTCGGGTGCACCGTCATCCATGGGGTTGCCTGGGGTGTCGTGAAGCCTGCGTTGGGGGCGGCGGTCCACTGCATTGGTGTGCGGGCGTTGTCGCGGGATTTCTTCTGGTATTGGGATTTGAGGAATTTGAGGTATTCCTTGTCTTTGGAGTCCTTGTGCAAGCTGGTTACGGGGGAGATTGTCAGCATTGCATCATTCTTTGCGCAGCCTAAAATTTATGACCGTATACTCACTTCCAGTGGTTCAGGCAGTCAATGTCCTTGTACTCCTCCATCGGCCACTCCTTGGGCACGTTGACCATGCCAATCTCCTGGCCCTGGTAAACAAAGGGCGTGCCGGCCTGGAGGGCCTGGAACATGGCGACGGCTTTTGCGCTGTCGACGCGGTGCTGCGGCGCGTCGTTTGCGAAGCGGCTGACGGAGCGCGGCTGGTCGTGGTTCTCGAGGTACAGCGCGTTCCAGCCGTCGTGGTCGTACATGAAGCGCTGCCACTTGTTGGCGATGCCCTTGAGCTCCGCGAGGTCCCATTCTTTGGCGGAGAATTTGCCGTGGGGGCCGATGTCGATGTCGACGCTGGAAGGGGGGAGGAGATGCTTGTTAGTTGTCCTGCCGATAGTGGATGGGCAAAATAGGGGTAAAAGGCGGGTTGGATACTCACAATTCAAAATGGAAAATCATGCTCAGCTCCCCGCGATCGCCGTTCACGCTCTTGATCACCTCGTTCAGGTCCCTCACGCAGGGCATCTCCCCGACGCTGAAGGCGTCGTACTCGTGCAGGATGGCGCCCAGCTCCTTGAGGTACTCGTGCAGCCTGGGCCCGGCCGAGTAGAGCTCGGAACCGGGCAGGACCTCTTGCTTGGAGTCGGGGAAGTCCTGGGGCTTGCTGACGAAGTTGATGACGTCGAGGCGGAAGCCGTCGGCGCCCTTGTCGAGCCAGAAGCGCATGATGTCGTGGACGGCGGCGCGGACTTTGGGGTTCTCCCAGTTGAGGTCGGGTTGTTGGCGGGCGAAGAGGCGCAGGTAGTATTCGTCTGTTGCTTCGTCGTATTCCCACGCGCTGCCTGTATGTAGACATCCGATGTTAGTTGAATTTTCCCGTCATCATCGAGTAGGCGGGTTCAACAAGCTTTCCAGAGCCTTGAGGAAGTATGGGATGGCCTGAGAGAACTAACCCTGGAAATGGGAGGCCCAGTTGTTGGGAGGCTGGCGGTTGCCCTGGGCGTCGTACTTTGGCTTGCGCCAGATGTACCAGTCGCGGTAGGGGCTGTTCTTTGAGCTGCGCGACTGCTTGAACCACTCGTGCTGGTCGCTGGTGTGGTTGACGACAAGGTCGAGGACGAGCTTCATGCCGCGCTCGTGGAGCTTGTCCTTGAGGGTGTCGACGTCGGCGACGGTGCCGTAGGGCTCGTGGATCTTTTTGTAGTTGCTAATGTCGTAGCCCTGGTGCACGTTTTGTTGGTCAGTTCATCCGTCCGAGTTTATGAAATGTCTTTTCAAGAGTACGGCCTGCCAGAAACTCACCATGTCGATCTGGGGACTCTCAAAGATGGGGCACAACCACACGATGTCGACGCCGAGGGACTTGAAGTGGTCGACGCGGTCGATGATGCCCTTGAGGTCGCCCACGCCCGAGCCGGTCGAGTCCTGGAACGAGGCCGGGTAGACTTGGTATACGGAGCTCTCCTTCCACCACTTGCGAAGCTGTCTCTTGGGGGGACGCCCGCCCGCGCTCTCCGCGACGACATAGCGTGCCATTGTGGGCGAAAACTTGTGTGTATTGTAGGTTTTACGGTGAGAAGTAGTGTGGAATTGTTAGATAATTCGGAGCTTTCGAGAGTAGAAAGCTGTGATGCCGGTTCGGGGTCGTTTGCGTAGCTGTTTTGGAATACACGCAATGCGGCAACGGACTTTGAGAAACGGACAGCGTCTGGTAATATAAAAACAAAGAGGTCTACGTCTTATACAATTTGAAAGAGCTGCAAAGACAAGAGCGAGCAGAGACTCCTTTAAGAGATTCAAAGTTCAGGCTCTCCGGTAAGAGGGCGGGGGGTTGGTTAGCGGTTTGGTAATAGGAGCTTGGTCCGTTGGCGGGGGAGGAGGGCTTTGCAAAGAGTTTCTGCGAGTAAAGACTGGTCGCGGTGACCAATTGGAAGAATTTGGAGATGGGAAAGTGTTGGCTTGGACGAAGCTGAGTAAGGCGGACAAGCCAATGTTCAGCCAAACACGAGACACAAAAAGACGGCGCGTGGGCTGATTGTACTTGGTAAGGTAGTAGGGAAGAGATGATCGGCGGGTTGTTGCAGCCAACTTTCAGGTACTTGGGATCCCTTTTGCGTGGGGAATGGGTTGATAATTACCGACCCGACACTTGGGGACCACGGGAGAATTCGAGCGAGAAAAGCGAGCGAGAAAGGGACGAATGACGAGAGGGAATGGGCTTTCTGGAGACTCTCTCTCACTTCCCCCGTCGGGTCTTCCCCGAATCGGAGGTTGAATGCAGCTGCCCCTCCATCGAACCCGTCTCCGTCATGCGGGGTAACTTTCTGGCTGCCCCAAGGGCTGGGCTATATGCTCTGCACAGTAAA
Source organism: Colletotrichum tamarilloi (assembly GCF_030869305.1). NCBI lineage: Eukaryota > Fungi > Ascomycota > Sordariomycetes > Glomerellales > Glomerellaceae > Colletotrichum > Colletotrichum tamarilloi. The sequence continues at coordinate 218,158 of NW_026849432.1, forward strand.
GTTGCGGAGGTTCCGCCCGGTTTGCAGGTACCTCGACTTATACTTGTATACGGGTGAGACGTATGTACATGTTTGAGCATAAAGGCACCTATTGAGCAGACGTTCCCTTACGTTACTACCTTACCTATTCAAGAAACAAGAAAACATGTAAGAGTATGATGATCTCTCAAGCAGGTACAGCCGCAGACGCGCGGGGGATGTTCAGGAAGCAGTTTGCATTAATGCCGTTACGTTGTGTCGTGTTGCAGGTTGAGAAGATCAACCCTCCCATTGTGTAACTACTGCGCCTGCGTTGAAAGCAAAGAGGTGTGGTGTGGTAGTGCTGGGTTCCTCCCGAGTGGTGGATGGATGTGTGTGTGTTACCCAGTGCCCCGCCGGCGGTGCTGGCCCACCGTCCACACGAGCAGCCCCCGACCCCGTCCCCGAGATTTTTGCCGGGTCCACCGATTCTACAGGGGTTCATTCGGGACCCGGAGCCTTAGGATCTTAGAGGGAATAGGCCGGACTTGCGGATGCTTCACAAAGACCAGCAACTTGTAGTTCACGGAGAGCACGCCGATAATATGTAGAATGATGCAGAGTGCTCTATATCATTGTTCATGCATTTTCTCTCTTGTAAGTGGCATGAAATGGCAACACTGACGGCTCATAAACATCATATCCAGTACTTCGAACTACGTCAAATGGTGGTCAGATGGCTTTGTCGTATCGGAATATTCTTGTGACAAAGTGAGTATTAGCTGGACCAATTTGATAGTAGTAGGTAGGCTCTTGTAAGCCTTCGACGTTCATCTATGAATATCCCAATCTGCCAAAAGCTAGTATATCAACGAGAGCTCGGCACCATCGGCAGTCACGGCAAGCACAAGCCTGTTGCCATTTCGACAAAGCTCTTCTCCAACTCTCAGCGGGATCATGAATTATTACACACTCCTGGCCCCGTCTTCCAGGGCCCGGAATTCTCATCGCGACGGAGGCTACTCCCGGAGCCGGGCTGGGCTGGCCCGTCAGACTGCCACAACCGCCTCCAACTTCTCTAGCGATGTTGATGGTGGTACAACTTGCTCTATTCAGCAGTCATTCAAGCGGACATCTCGATGGTCACCGCGGTGCAGCCTCCACATCAGACACCTCAGAGACCAAAAGAGAAGCGCCATAAGCCGAAACAGCCATCGAGTCCCCCCCAAAGCGTGTCTAGTACATATCTACCGGTCCGGCTTTCGACCGCGAGAAGTACGGAAAGCCGGCCTACCTGAGTGCCTAGATAACTCCCCTCTGGTGGTTGGCCCTGCCGCGACCCGTTTATATGTATGTACCTACTTACTTATAGGATATGCATGATGGTAATCCTTCGGGGACCAACATGCGGTTTGGTCCTTTACCCAGCTGCAGCCAGCCGCACCGCGCCGCTGCGAGGTGGACCATTGGTCAATGCCAGTCGGATTCCCACTACTTTAGCTGCTAGCATGACGTGGGTGGGGTGGTTATGGAGGGGTAAAAAAGAAACATCACTTTCCGATAATATCTCCGCAGAGAGGGAGGAGGGGTGCGGGGCAAGCTCTTTTGGAGCTTTCCCATGTTGCGCGAGAGCGAAGACGGAGGGGTAAAATCATTAGCAGGCAGTGTGAAGCGCAGGAAAAAAAAAAAGTAGACGAGAGTGAATGTAAACATACCATCTTACATCCTTTTTCGCATACTTGCCACTTCCCTACGCTTCGAGAGACGACGCCCGACGCCGAGATACCTAGATTACCCCTGATCACCAACCCGACAGACCGAGTAGAACAAGACACAATGGCGTGGGAAGAGCCTAGAAAGACGGGCATGCAGTACCGCCGCCTGGGTAACTCGGGACTTCACGTCTCGGTGCTGGGGTTGGGCGGTTGGTTGACGTACGTTTCTCCTACCTATTTCCTCACGCGAAATTGCAAAGTGCTTTGTAGGACCATCGTGCTGACTTTGGTGAACACAACAGGTTCGGCGGCCACGTTGAGAATGGTATGTACGGGACGGGGACTCAAGCGAATCTTCTGTAAGACTCGTGTGTTTTGGCAGCGTCACTGACGGTTACGACGCGCTGCAGAACAGACGTTTGCGTGTATGAAGCAGGCTTACGACCTTGGCGTCAACTTTTTCGATACAGCTGAGAGGTGAGTCTCCCCAGAACTTCTCCCGTGCGATACCATGCGGTTGCGGCCGAGTGAAGCGAAGATGAAGTAGCTAACCACAAGCCGCTCCATACAGCTATGCGGGCGGAAACTCGGAGATCATCATGGGCCAGGCCATCAAGAAGTTCAACTGGAACCGTAACGACCTCGTCGTCACAACAAAGGTGAGTCTTGCACCACGGAACTCCGCAGAAGCAACGACAGCGCGCAGTTGAACCACGAGTTGTTCTGACCTATCGCGCGCACTTTACAGCTCAACTGGGGCGGCGCCAACGGCGAAGTCCTCGTCAACAACCACGGCCTCTCGCGCAAGCACATCATCGAGGGCCTCCGCGCCTCCCTCAAGCGCCTCGACCTCGAGTACGTCGACATCGTCTACGCCCACCGACCGGACCGCCTGACGCCCATGGAGGAGACGGTCCGCGCCTTCAACCACGTCATCGACAAGGGCTACGCCATGTACTGGGGCACGTCAGAGTGGAGCGCCGACGAGATCGCCGAGGCCTGCGGCATCGCGAAAGACCTCAGGATGATTGCGCCCGTCGTCGAGCAGCCGCAGTACAACATCCTCGAGCGCCGCAAGGTCGAGTACGAGTTCCAGCGGCTGTACCAGCGCTTCGGCCTCGGCCTGACCGTCTTCAGCCCCATCAAGATGGGCCTGCTGAGCGGCAAGTACAACGACGACCCCGACGCGCCGCCGGCCGGGAGCCGGTTTGCGGAGGGCAAGGGGGATAAGTTTGTCAACTGGGCCAACAAGGAGTGGTACGGTAACGACGAGTGGAAGGCACTGATTCAGAATGTCGTCAAGCTCAAGGTAAGTTTCCTATTGTTGTTGCTGTCGTTTGGTACTCCCCCGCGCGTCTGCCGCTGGCGCCGCCGGCAACACTCGCGACTCGGGACGAAGGAGATCATGATGGCTGACCGGGACATGTGTGTGTGTGTGATTAGGGTATTGCGGAGAAGCTCGGTGCAACGCAGTCACAGCTGGCCCTGGCGTGGTGCCTCAAGAACCCCAACGTTACCTCCGTGATCACCGGAGCCTCACGGCCGGAGCAAATCGTGGAGAATGTGGGCGCATTGAAGGTTCTGGAGAAGCTGACGCCCGAGATCATGGCCGAGGTCGATGCCATTGTGGGAGAGGTTAAGTTGGACCCGGCAAGACAAGATTAGAGAATGGCGTGTTTTTTTCTGGAAAATTTGTGTTTCTGTTACGTCCTGTTGGGTGGCGTGGATTTTAATTACTGGGCATAACCATATCTGGGGAAAAGAACGAGAGGTCCGGTACAACAAAAATGAACAAACACCATCTTGTTACCAGCTCGACCCATGAGGGGCCGCGTCTAGGCCCCATGTGAAGGAGCGTTGGCCTCGCTCTTTTACTCGCTCGAGGCCGTTTCACGGGACCCTCGTGATAACCACTTGTTCAGAGGAACTACCTTCTAGAAGCTGTGGACAATGCTCTCGAGTCAATTAAGATGTGGCGAGTTGGCCTGATGCGGCCAAACAAACATGCCGCCTCCGCTTCAGTTTGCGAGCTTGTGCTCCAGAGTGGTGGTTGCCAAACGATGGGATGGGATGACCGGAAAGCTGCTCCGAAGGCAACATTGTCCAGACGGGAATGAGAGATACTTTAGAAACAAAGGACAGTTGCAACCCCTGAGGCGGGAGTAAGGCTATTCCGCACCCACGCGAAAGCTATCCCGCACCTATACTAGGCTATATTTAGTAAAAACTAGGGTAGCATAGCCTTAATATAAATTTTAATAGCGATACTACTATAAAAATTACTACGTTAATAATTATAAGTTTATAATTACTTAATATATAATTATTTACCGAATTAACTATTATAATATTAAAATTACTATTATTACTTACTTAGGCTCGGGCTAGGCTAATTTTACTAGCTACCCCCCTACTACTTATTATATTATTAGCTTAATTATTTTAATTACGGCTATAGTAGAGGTATTAACGAGGCTACGAAGTAGTAGTATTATTACTAATTTAACGAAAAAGGTACGTTATAAGGGTAGTAAAATTATTAAAAAGAGTACTATAGTAGTAGTTAAGGCTACTAAAGCCTTACTATTTTAGTAGTTAACTTACTAAGCTATAAGTTAAATTAGGTATTAATAGTAGAAGTAATAGTATTTCGTAGTATATTAACTAATTACTTATTAGTAACCTTAGTAATAGTTTTTTACTTTTTTTATAACTACGTAGGGGCTAGTATAGGGGTAGGGGTAGTACTTTAATATAATAATAGGTCGTACTTAAAAATAAAGGGCTCTTTTAAAATAGAATTATTACGTAAGTTAAGAGTAATATTCTAATTTTAAAAGGGTATAGTAGGCTTATTATAAAGGGTATCGTTATTAATAATAATTAGGGTAGATTATTAATAATTAATATATAACTTAATTATTTTTAAGTTAGCTTTATAAGTAGCTTTACGGAGAGTAATAATCGTAGGCTAGAATAAAATAAAAAAGGTTAGTTAACGTTTTTTTAATAAAAGGATTAATATTAATATACTAAATCCTAATCTAATTACTAATAATAGTTAATATTATTTTTTATAAATAACCGAGCTAAGTTACCTAATTCTAAATAGTTAAGGAGGTCGTAGTAGTATAGTAGGCCTTATTAATTTAAAAAGGTACTAATATAAGGAGATAAGTACTTCGTATAAGACTAGTTATAAAAGACTTTATTAGTAGTACGTAATTAATAGTAGATTTAATCAAGTGTTTAAAAAGAGATTATTAATAAAAGATTCCTTATTATTAATATATTACTATAACCTATTTTAATACGATATTTTTATTTACCTACTTCTTCTTTGAATCGTAGTTCTTTTATATAAACTATTTTAATAATAATAAGTTAAAAATTATAGAAGTTAGAGAGCTAATTACGTAAATATAACTTTAACTCGTAGTAAGTAAACTCTATACGTAACGTAATTTTAAAACCGTAATTCTATAAATAACTAATATAATAAGTACAAAATTATTTATAAAAGGGTAAGTAAACGGCCTTGAAGTATAAAACTATTTATAGCTACGTAAGATTAAAAATTTTATAAAATATAGCTTAGTAATAATTAAAATCCTCTTTAATTTTAATATAAATATATACGTACTAAGCCTCGAGAATTTTATTAAATATTTACTTATATAAATTTAATTATAAATTTAATATAATTAAGGGCTATAGAAGTAATAAAATTAGTAAATTAATTAAGGGTAAATAATCGTTATTAACGGGTTATATTAGTTAAAGCAATTCGTAAGTTAAAAATTAACTTAGCGGGCTAGCTATAAAATTCTTATTTTTTATAATTTTTACCTAGTTAATTATTTTTTAAAAAATTTATTAATTTTATATTAATAAAATTAAGCTAACCGGAGCTCTTTAATTACTCTAGTACTTTATAAAAAGGATTATTTTTAGTACTAAGTAATAGATTTTCTAATACCGATATACGAGGTTAAAAAATAGCTTTATAAAAATTCTAAGTAGTTACGGATTCCTCCTTATATATACTATCCTACTTTTATTTAATATTTAATACTATATTTTTAAGAATATACTAAAGGTAAATTTATTATAGTATATTTAGAAATACCGCCCTTACTACTTTTTTTAGTATATTATTAAAGTCCGTAATAATTACTTTTAGCTACGGAATTTCTTTTTTTTTATATACTAATTTTAACTAGCTTAGTACTTATTCGAAGGTTTTTATATTTTCGCTTAATATAAGGTAAAAAACCGTATTAAATATAATATAGATAGAAGTTGTGTTATTAATTTAAAAAAGCGGTATATTAAAGTAGTTAACTTACTTTCTTAATAAGTCTTAATAACTTCTAACTATATAATTACTTATTTTATAAATATTATTTATTATAAGTAATTTAGGGTTCTTTTTTTATATTTTAAAGTACTATATATATATTTAAAATACGCTATTAATTTTACTTATTGTAGGGCTATAGTAAATTATTAAAAATACTATATTATTATTCTTATTAAGTACTTATAAAAAGATCTATATTAAAGAGAGCGGGCCGTACTTCTCTTATTATGGTTTTTATTAAGTATTCTTAATATTGCGCTATTTAACGAGTATACTTATAGAACGCGGATTTTAGTAGTAATATAAGTAGAAGTAAGTTTTTTAATTATTAATAATAACTCTACCCTTATACTAACCGTTTTTTTATTAAGCTCTTACTAACTTAGCTCGTAAAAGACTTAGCTTAATAAGTACGATTCTATTATTAATAATTCGTAATTATGCTTATTATATATTATACTTACCTTATACTTATTTTATAAATTAGGGTATTAATATATACGAGCCCTCTATAAGTAGCCCGTTTTTAATATTATCGTTTATTACTACTTAGCTACTAATAGCCGCGGCTAATTATTATATTTATATATAAGATCTAAGTAAAATAAGGAGCTATTTTACCGCTTCCTTAATTTTAGCTTATTTATTTTATAGCCGAGGTCTCGTTAGTATAGCTAAACCCTTATAAAGAGGTCGTTAATTAAATTATTTATTAAATCTATTAAAAAAAGCTTAAGGGAAATATAGAAAGGTAGGAATTAGGTAGTTAAATCTATATAAAAATATCTAAATATAATTAATAAAAAAGTACTATAATAATTATATAATTGTTATAATAGTAGGTATTAGGGCCCTATAGGCCCCGTGGTCTTAGCCTTAAACTACGAGGCTAAGCTTTTAATAGTTATATAACGAGCTAGACCGCTAGGCCTAAAAAGCTAGCTCGCTAACTTTTATTTATTATTCTATTTTTTCCCTCTTTATATTAAGTCTTTAATTAATTAAGCTAATATAATAGCGTTCTAACTTACTTTGAGTTTTTTTTCGTAATACTACTTAACGTTACTTAATTAATTATTTTTTAGAAATAAAACGATAATATCTTAATTAATTAACTTCTTATTATACTAACTAGCTACCCCTATTAAAAAAGCGTACGAGAGAGCTAAATAATAGCTAACTAAATTAATTATATATAAGTAGCGTAATTAATACTCCCTAAATATATACCCCCTTTACTAAACGTAATAATTAAAAAATATAGCTAGGGTAGCTAAGTTTCTCTCTATATTAATAATTTTTAATAAAGTTATTACTTTTATAAGTTTTAATAAAGCGTTATAAGCCCTAATAAAAGTACTAAGCTCTTAATAATTAACCCCGAGATTGCGCTATTTAACTAGTTAATAGAGCGCTTCTTACCCTTTATTACTTAGGCCAATTACTTAGTATACTTTAGTAACATAGCTAACTAGCTTATTTTACTAGTTTATATTTATAATAATATCCTTTTTAAAAAGAATACTAAGTAATATATTAACATTAACTTTATTTAAGAGCTATATTTTAAAAATAATAAAAAGACCCTACTTAAATAAATTAAATAATAACTAAAAATACGTATTACTTAATACTAATTAGAGTAAGTCCTAGCTTTTATTATTAGCTAGCTAAGTAATAATATTAAGTACTTATATATAATAACTTATAACCCCCCGACGGAGTAATTTGCCGGGGCCGTACTGTGTATTACGTATTAGGGAAAACTAGGTATATTGCGCTCTATACCTAATTACTAATTAAAATAGTAGTTAACCAACTCAACTATTATCTCTTTTTTATTAACAGCTCCTAACTTTCTACCGCCCGCTTATAGGGCGAGCTTTACTTACTCTAACGCGCATAGGACCTCCTAATACTAACCCGCGTAAGTAGCTAGGTCTAGTATAATCTATTCTTTTATATAGGTATTATTATTACCCGGGGGGTCCCGTAAGAGCTATCTAAAGCGCTAGCTTATTACCCTAACCCTATATACCTCTAGCCCGTCTATCGTAATTATTATAACTAGGCCAGCGTCAATATACCAGATCTTAATATCCGTACTAGCCTAGCTATCTACGGTACCTATAATATCGCTTAGCCAAATTCCGTACCCCCAGAAAGTACTTTACTACTTCTTAGGCGTGCCTACGTTAACTACGATAGCTATAGCGTCGAGCTAGCCAAGGGCGCCTAGCCCGAGAGGGGTAAACTTATTAACGGGTATTTTTAGCCTACTAATTACTAATTATATGCTAGGAGTAGAGTAGGTTCTCGTTAAGGTAGTATTTTAACTAACTAACCTTTTAACTAGTTATTTAACTAGCTATCTAGGTGGTAGTTTATATATTAATAGGTTTATTTAGTAGATTTGTTTAGTAGATTTATTTAGTAGATTTGTTTAGTAGATTTATTTAGTAAATTTATTTAGTTTAAATAGAGAGTAGCTTTGGGCGATATTAGAAGCGATAAGGATAAAAAAAATCTTTACGAGCTCTAAGTAATAGATATTAGCCTATTTAGCCCTTTCTCTAAAAACCTCTACGTCGCTATTAAAGTTCAGAACCTCTGCGGTTAAAGAAGGCCGCCTCTAACTATTATAGCTAACTATTATAACTAACTATTATAACTAACTATTACGGCTAACCTCTACTATTAACCTTTTTAGCTAGCGCCGCTATATAAAGGGTAACTTACTTATCCCGAATTAAATAGTAGTTTTCGTATTAAAATTATTATATTACGTTAAGTGCGTATTTAGGATATATTGCGCGTATTGTATAGTTAAAAAGTGTACTATATTATGTGATTTCTTTTAAAAGCGTAATCTTGTTAAGGTCGATCTTTTGTACTTATAAAGCTAGAAAAAAAACCACTATATAATAACTTATAAGAACCTTAACTTTATACGTATTATTATTATAAAGCTTTATATTATAAAAAAAGCCCTTATCTAAGCTTATATTAGTAATGCGGTTATAATTAAGAGATTAGAATAATTAGAGAATAGTTCTTAAGTTAGCTCTATTTAAAATATTACTATCCTTAGTACCCTAGAATAGTAGCTAGTATATTTAAAAACGTAGGGTAGTTATAAAACTACTCTAGCTTCGTCTTATTCCGTCCCCTATAGTTTTTAAAAAATACTTAATATACCCGTTTTTATTAATAATAATACTAATTTTAAGTTTAATTACTAGCTTTAGTATATTATAAAGCGCCTAGAGAATATTAACTATAATATTAATAAGTACTATTTAGAATATATTATTAATAAAATTAAAAATAGTACTACGGAGTTTATATACTTAATATTAACTTTTAACGAGATTATTATAGCTAAGTAGCTATTTTATAAGCTTAAGTCGGCTTATATTAGCCCGACTATTATAAATAATACTAATTATAAACTAGATATACTTATAATTATACTTAAGGACGTTTATTAAAAGCGCTCTATATTTACTAAGCTCGTACGTATTAATAAGCTCTTAGAGTTATAATAAAAGCGCCGTTTTTATAATAAGCTACTTATATATTTTTATAATTAAGCTATATTAAAGTACTTAGATAATATAACTACTTTTTAAAAATATACTAAGTACGTTACTTAGCTAGCTAACGTAATATAGCCCCTTTTTATAAAAAATTATATAGTTAAGGCTTTAAACTAAACTTACTAAACTTTAAATAAAAGTAATAAAAATAGTAAAAATAATAAAAGTACTAGAGGTACTTAATAGGACTAAAGCCGTACTTTTATTTATAAAACGATTTCTAAAGCTTTATATTAAAAACTTAAAGATAGTAGCGCTTATTTTATTTATAATAATACTAAATATATATTTAAAAACTACCCTAAGAAGCTAAAGATTACTATAGTTATTATTAATACTACCGCGGGCCTTATTAAAATAGAATTAGGTTTAGAAAACTAAACTCTTTAGTAAAAGTAAACTCCTAGTTAGGGGATATATATAAAAAAGATAAAAAATTAGTAATTAATTTAGTAAACTTATAAAATCTCGTAAGGGGCTAGCCCCTTAAAATAGAGCTTATATTAGTATTTAATAAATATAGAATTTATTTAAAAGCTTTATTTAATATAGGAGCTAATAAGTACGGATTTATAAATAACTACGTAACTTCTTTATTTTAGCGGTTTTGCGCGGCCCTATTTTATAAATTATAATACTTAATCCCTATTATTAAATTTAATAAGGAGCGATTAAATAATATTAGCGTAGTATAAACCGCTAACTTATATATTAATTAATAGGTCCTTCTAAAAGTACCCCTTTTTTAGTTTAATACGGGCTATTACGACCTAATTTTAGGATAGAAGTAGTTTAAATATTACGGAGTAAACCTTAATATTTATTACTAATACCTAATATAACTTAAGGACCTATTACTATAAGAAATACCCTCTATTATTATTAAAGATATTAAGGACTTATATACCCTAGAAGTTATTAACGTATAATACTAAATTAATACTAACCGCTAGTAAAACCTATTTAAAATAAATATAGCTTATTAAAAACGTATAGGGTATAGAGGACTCTCGTAGTACGGTACTTTAGAAAAACTACTAATACTTATAAAAATAATATAAAATACTTCTTTTAATTAGGTTAATACGGCCTTAATTAACGGAATTATAACTAAAAAAAAAATAGTATTAGTTAGATTAAAAAGATAAACTTCTTAATCGTTTTATATTATTATATTTAAAAATAAATTATTAAAAAAGCTCTAGTTCGATTTTAAAAAATATATATATAATTAAAATAAAAAATCCGCACTACCGAACTCTTATTTTTAATCGGGGCCTTTTTTTTTTATATTTTACTCTAATTAGCCCTCTTATAAATACTTATACTTAATTAGTTTTAAAAAAGAACTACTAAGACTAATCGCCCTATCCTATTTTAATCGTCCCCTAATTTCTTTTTCCCTAATTTTTTATAAAAAAAATTTATTTTAAATTAGTTTTAATTATTATATATAATTAAATATATTAAGCCTTTTATTTACCCTTTTTCTTTATAGCCGCTTTCTCTATTTTTTTTATTTTTTTTACTAATTTTACTTAGTTCTTATCCTATTCTTCTTTAATAATCTCTCGATCCTAACTTTTATTACCCTAGTTCTTCTTAGCTTTTTTTATTAATAATAATATTTAAAAAGTATAAATTAGAGTTATATATATAACTTTTATAATTAAGTCGTTATACTAATTAACTTATTATTCTCTTATATTTTTATTAATATTAGCTTTATTTTTATATATATTACGATATTATAAAAGGTCTTAATAAAACTTAACTAGTTTTTAATATTAGTATTTATTATTCTTTTATATAGCCCGATTATATTTAAAGAGCGTGCGTTTAATAACTTTTTATTTTAACTAAACCCTTAATATTTTAATTAGAATCCTCGTAATAAGGCTACTCTCGCCCCTAATTAAAATATTTAAAAAACTACTTTTTTAATTATTTAAATTAGTTTTATTAAGAGCCGGGCTAAGATATAATAATAATTTAAATAATAATATATTTAATAAGAACTATATAACTTAATAAGTTTTAAAAATATTAATTAAATATATAAGTTAATTATTAATAATAGCGTTTAAATATTAGTTAGTAGCCTTCGTTAGTTTAGTTACCCGCGAGGTCCAATTAAAGTTACTACTTATTAAAAATCCCTAAATATTCTTTAGTATTTTTAAAAATTAAAATAATAAAAATAACTCTTTAAGGGTAATAAGCCCTTACTTAAGGCTTTTAATTATTTCCTTTATTTTTTTAAAATATATAAAATTAATTAGAATATAATAGTTATAATTATAGAGGTTATAAATTCTTAGATCTTAATTAGTAAATTTAAAACTAGGTAAGTAAGAACTAGATTTTTATAGAGTTAGTACTTTAGGGGTATTAATTATAACGTAATTAGAGTTATCTAAATTAGTATAAGGCTTATTTTAGGAGTTCTAATTATATATTATTTTTTTAAAAAACTTATTTAAGGGAGGTTTTATTACGTTAAAAAGGTAATTATTATTATATTAAAACTCGTAGCTAATTTATTAAATTTAAACTACGTAGAGCTTATTATTAAATAGTTTAAAGTATTTATAAGTTATTTAATATAAGTTATAAATTAGGTTAAGTTAGCTATATCGGACTATATTATAAAATTATTTAAGTATATATAAACTATATTTTTATTTACTTAGTTATTATACTATAGGGATTACGTAAGCGCTTATATTAATTAGTTATCAAATATAAAGAGGTATATTAATTTAATTATAAAAAGCCTTTAGGGCTTAAATATTATTAATAAATATCTTTTTTAAATACTTAAGAACTTATTTTAAATCGTATTAATAAATTATACTATCTTACTAATTAATAATTATCCCCGCAAAGTAGCTCGGATTATTAATATAAAAAGGGAAAATTACTAAGTATATTAAAGTCTTAATTTTTTATATAGTTTCTTAGGTTTAAGGGTTTAAAATAGGGGTTTTATTTAGTTTAAAAATACTCTCTTATCCCCTTTTAATTATAATCATATTACGTACTAGGGCGAGGTTTTATATTATAACTTTTATTACGAATTTAATCTCGTATTTTTAAATTTAGTTTTTATATAATAAGCGTCCTTAAAAGTTATAATAATTAATTAGGACCTTTATTATTTTATAATAGTCCTAATTTATTTAAGTTTTTTAATCCTTTAAACTTTTAAAAGCCTCGGGGCGTTAATTAAAAAAAAGAAGTACGTTTTTTATATTAAGCTATTTAGAATAGTTAAATTTAGGAGGGGTTAGGATTATTTAAAAAAAATTAGTTTAATTAAGTACTAAGCTCGGGTAATAATTAGTATACGCTTTATATTAATAGTTCGTATTAAAATTAATAAACTAAGAGTTTTTAATATCCGTAATAGTTCTAGGGTTAGTCTTATTAAAAATAATATATCTATTTAGATCCTATTTTTTTAATTAGTATTTAATATCGTTTTTAAGGCCCTTTATTATAATCGGACCCTAAATTCGTACTACGTCCTTTTTATTATTTAACTTAAAAAGAGAGATAAAAAGTAAAGAAGCTATTATAAATAGCTAAGTTAGTATTTATATAATAAATTAAAAAATAGAAATTAGGGGAGGTTTAATTAGTAGTAATTATAAGGAAGTAATATTTTAAGTTTAAAAATATAAAAGAAGGTTAAAGAATATTTAAATTAAAAACGGCTATTTAATAATAATAATAATAGTTAAAAAAGAAAAAAAAAAAGTTAAGTAGCTAAGTAAAAAGCTATTTTTTTATACTAATTACGAAGTAGCCTTTATTAATTAAAAAAGAAAGTACTAAATTATAAATAATAAAAAGGCCCCGATCCGTAATTTACTTTTTCCTCTTTTTATATAGTAACTATAATTTAGCGTTAATTAGCTAAGAGGTTTATAATACTTTCCTTTTTAATACCCTAAGTCTAAGGGGGTATATAGAGGCCCTCCCCCAATCCCTCTATTCCTTTTTATCTTTTTTTTTAAATAATAACTTCTTAATTATAATTATCTTTTTCTACTCAATCTCTTTTCTTTTTTTAATAATATAATCTACTTACCTATTATATTTAATACTTCGGTTATTAATAACGTATATTAAATTATTAAAACTACTTATTATAACGTCTAGCCTTAGTAATATTCTTTTTTTATTTTTAAAAAGGCTTATTTTTAGAAAACTTAGGGCTATAAGTTCCGAGAGGTTAATAAAAAATAAATTATAATAAGTACTATTTTATTTAATTTTTTTAATCCTAGTCCTAATTTAACATTCCTCTTTTTTAAATCTTTAAAATTACTAATTAGTTAATTTTTTTTAAATTAGCTAGAGAGCTTTATACCGAATTTTATATTATAAATCCTTAGTTTAATAAGTATATTAAAAAATAAATAGTTTAAAAATTTTAATAATTAATTATAAATTAGAACGTTATTAAGAAGTATGTTAGTAAACTAGATATTATAAGCGGATCGTTTTTATAAAACTATTAGGTTTTTATTAATTATAATTATACTAATTACTTTAGCCCTTTATTTTAATAATTAGGTAAACGAACCCTTATTATTAATTCTTTACTTATTTAAGTTTATAATATTTAGAATATTATATTTTATAATTATTATACGCAGTTTTTTTAAAAATATATTAGTTCTAATACTAAAGAGCTAATTAAAAAGATAGTCCCCTATTTTAAGTACGTTTTTTTATTAAATTATTTTAATAATTAATATAATAATTATATATATTCTAAAAACGAGAAATATTACTTTAAAAAGAGTTAGGGTTAATAAGATATTAAAAAGTCCGGGGCCGATCCTAAGTAAAGCTATTATTATTATTATATAATAAGTAATAGTAAGGTAATATTTCTAATCCTAACTAATATTAAGAGAGTTAAGATTTTAGTTTATATAGTTTTTAATTAGATCGAAGTTACTAAAACTAAGGAGAATAAGTACGATTCTATTTTTAAAAACGCCCCTTTAATATACTTTATTAAAAACTATACGTTCGTAATTCGTAAGGGTTATTAATATTTAAAAATAAAATAAGTAAAGTAAAAAGCTACGTAAGCTAAGTTGGATTTTAAATAAGCTTAATTAAATAAGGAACTAAACTTAGATATTTAAAAAAAGGGATAAGGTTTTTTAATACGATTATATAATTAGTAAATAGGGTCGTCGGGTTTTTAATTATAATAACTAAAAAATAATTCTTCTCTTCTTATTATCCCCTTATATCTTTATTCTAAATCTAAATAAAAAAATAACTAAAAAATTAATAAGATTTAGTAATATTTTTATAAAATAAATATTTAATAAATAAAATTTCGTAGCTTATACTAGGGATTAGTAATAATAAGGGGTAATTTACTTTTTTTAAGAGGCTTTTATTTATAATTAGGTTTATTTAATAAGTAGCTAAATATCTTTATCCTTAGAGTTTATTATATTATTATTATAATTAAGAAGTAGGATTGCGATATTAATTATATTATTTTATAAGAATAGAAAGTTAGCTAAGTTAGAAATAAAGTTATTATAAAAATTAGCCTCGTTAAGTAATAAGTAGAGGCTTTTTAAAAACTTTAAAAACTTTTTAAATTAATTATTAATATAAGTAGCCCCTATAATTAAGTTTTTAATAAGCGTCTCTAGTTAATATAATAATCTATTTAGAATAGCTAAGTAAATATAAAAAAGTCCTTACTAATAATAATTAAGTTTCTTAAAAATTAATATATTAATCTTTTATTAAATATTAAAAATAAGAATTAAATTACTAAGCTATAACTTTATTAATTAAAGGGAGTACGAGGAGTTAAATTAGTTACGGGTTTAAGCTTAATATTAAGCGACTTTATTAACTATAGTTTCTTAGTTATTTATTAAGGAAATAAAAGCTTATAATCGGGCTTAGACTTCTTAATCTATTATATATATATTTTCTTAATTAAGTATTTTTTAAATTACCGTTCTTTTTTTAATTAGGGTCGTTATATAACGACTATATATAAAATAGAACGGTATATAACCTAACGATACTCTAATAATTATCCTATTTATAAAAAGGGCCGTAATAAGTATAAGCTTAATATCCTTTTTTTCTTAATCTAATTAAATACGAAGTATATATATAATAAGTTAATAACCTTTTTTAAAAAGCCCGTTAGCGCGAGGGTTATAAACTAATATAACTTTTTACTAAGTACTATATTATTAATTAAGCTAAGTAATAGTACTTATATTTTCTTATCTCCCGTTAATAATTAGAGTATTATAAATCTTATAATAATAAATAATATCTTCTTAAATAAACTTTATAATATTTTTTAACGTAGCATTTATTATAATCCGTATTTCTAAGTACCTTATAAACTTATAACGCGCCTTAATAACTTTTTATTTACTTATATATTAAATATTTAAATAAATTTAAAAAAAAAGCTCGTAAATCGGGACTATAAATATATAGGGGTTGTTAAAGCGTCGTAATTTAGCTTTTTAATAAGCTTTATAAGTTATAATTAGCCCCCGGGCCTAAGTATAGATCCCTAGTTAATAATATCGTTTTATAAGGTAGAAATAGGTAGCCTCTCGTCCCCTATACCTAGATTTATTATATATTTTATTAATTAGGTCTACTTAATAGCGCTTATTATTAATTATTTAAGTAAGTTAGGGATAGGTTTTCGTCCCTTATTAAAATAGAAGTTTATTTTATATAATAAATCGTATTATTATTTACTTAAAATATCTAAACTAATTAAAGGGTATACTAACTAGCCTTTTTAAAATAAGAAGGAAATAGGTAATTTATTTTAAAAAATCTGACTATTATTTATTTAGTATTAATAAATCGGCCGGAATATTTATTTTTTATATTTAATTAATAGTAGCGTTATTATGGCTATATATTATAATAAAAAAGTTCTTTATAACTCGTATTTATAAGACTCGTATATTAATAAAGTCCTTAATATCCTTATTAAGCTTTATTTTAGCTAAGTTAAATTAGCTAGGGGTTTTTTTTAAAAAGCTATTTATTATAGTATTCTTTTTTTTATTAATATACTTAATTTTAAAGTTAAAGAGTTTAATTTAAGAGAGCTAGCGCGTTATTATTATTAATAATAAGTTATTCGTAGTATTATTAATCTAAATAACTAAGACCTAGGCATCGATTTTTAATAAGAAGTTAATTTTAAATAAATAATTACGAAAACGCTTTAGGCTTATTAAAATACCTCGTATTTTAAGCTTATTAAAGTTATAATTAAGCTCTAGTTTATACTATATCCCGCTTTTATATTAAGTAATAATACGCTTATTATTAATAATTTAACTAAATATATTACCCTATTTTTTAATACTAACGTCCGTTATAAAGATAATCTATTTAGTTTTAGTACTATAATTTAATAAAACTAAAATAGGGGTTATAATAATTACCTCTTTAAGCGTTTTTATAGCCTCGATTTATAATACTCCCTATTTAAAAAATTAGTTCTTACTAAATAAAGAATATAACGGGGTTATTATAAAAAGAAATTACTTAATTTAATAATAATAAAAGGTAATAATATTAAAAAACGATCTAATTTTTAAAATATTTAAGTATTTTATCTATTTAAAAATCTTAAGGACTTTAGCTTAATTAGGCCGTCTCTTATCCGTTTTATAAAAGTAGCTTATAATAACTACGGATAGCTAGTATTATTATAACTTTACTCTAGAAATAGTATAACTAACTAGCTTAATATTAACTAAGACTTAATTAATATTTTAGAAATACTCGTAAATAAATTACTAAATCCCAGGATAATTAGTTAGGTACTTATTATTATAATAAGATTATAAGCCTTTAACTATAATATTATTAATAAAAGCGCTATAGTATTTTAGAATTAAGTTATAGAAAATACGGGTTATAATTTAATAGAATTAGGCTACTAAATTTATTACTCTTTATAAGAGGGTATAGTATTTATATAGCCTAAGTAAAGTTAAGAAAGTTGTTAAATCGTAGCTCTTTTTATTTAAAAAGATTTAATTATAATTAAAAAAGAAATTTAAAAAAAAATAAGCTAATTTATAGTAAATTCCTTTAAGAACTCGTTAGTATTAAGTAGTTACTAAGCGTCTTAAAAGGTAATAGTATTAATTTTTATTACTAAGTTAATTAATTAAAAACTACTATCTTTTTTTATTATTAAAAACTAGGGGTTCTAATATATAGTATAGCTTTCCTTAATAATACTTTAAGTAATACGTTTTTAAATTATTTTAAAAGTTTTTAATAATAGAGCTTTTAAAATAGGGATACCTTTTACTTACTAAGCCTTATAAAATATTATTTTAATTAATTATAATAGCGCGATTATAAGGTTAAAATAGCTATATTTAAAAAAGTCCTATGCTAATACTTTTTTTTAATTAAAGAATATTTACTTAAAGAGATTTTATTTACGAAATAGAAAATAGTTATAATTTTTAAAAATAATTTAGAGTCGATCGTTCGTTAATCTAAAGCCTAGTTTTATATTAAAGAACTTAGGTATAATAATATCCCTATAGGGGCCCGATCGGTTTTATAACTTATTTTTAATTTCCTTAAGCTTTTTAAGTTTTTAATAAGGATTATTATTAAGTATTAATTTATTAAAGGGTGCGTTATTAACTAGCTAGACCTTTTAGTCCTTTTTTTTATATATTATATTAGTTTTAGTAGCACAGGGAATTTTATAAAAAGCTTTTTTAACTATTTTATATAATTTTAACGCTTTTTATTTTAACTTTTTAATTTATTATTCGATATATAATTCTTTTTATTAAAAAATAAGCGTTCTTATTAAAAAACGTAAATCGTTTTAGTTAGCCGATCTATTTAGCCTATTTCTAGCCTTACCCCGAGCGGTTATTATTATTTTCTTAATTTATATAATTTAAAACTAAATTATATAAAGCGCGACTATAGTTATAATTTAGTTAGTTTAGTTTTAGTTTAAAACCGCTATAATACGCTCGTTTTTTTTTAATTTAGATTTTAAATAGGGGTTATTAAAACTAGTAGTATTCTTAGTTATATTACTAATATTTAATTTTTTAATTTAAAAACTTCTTCTACGTACTACTTAAATTAGGGTAAAATATCTTTTACGTTTTAAAACCCGTTCGTCCTAATTATCCCTACTAAGATCCTTAGCCTCGCGTTCTCGATATAAATTAAAATAGTAATTATTAACTTATTATATCTAAAAAATAGCTTAATATTTTATATAAATAAGAGACCTAATAATAATAAATTAGAGGTTTCTCGCTCGTTTTTAATAAAAAAATAAATAGTTATTTTAAACTTATTAATCTATAGGTTCGTAAAATAGAAACTATTAAAAATTATTTAGTTAGTTAAATTATATTTAAACGTTTATATTTAAAGCTTTCTTATTATATAAAAAATGCTAGCTCTTTTAACGTATTATTTTAAAAGGATATTAACTTATACCCTAGTATTTAGGATTACGATAATTATCAAACTTTTATTATCCTAATTTATACTAAATATCTAAACTTTTAACTATAAATAAGCGTTTAAAATTATAAAAATTAAAATTTTAAAAATTAGGTTAGCGCCTTTAACTCTATCGATTTTAATTATATAGCTCGGCTTTAAAAAGAGGTTTTTATTATACTTATTAAAAAGATCTTTAATATCTTTTTATTATTATCCGTTCTTTACTAAATTAGCTAAGGATTTCGGAGTTTTTAATAAGATTTTATTAATATTAAAATACCCTTAATTATATATTAAAGTTATTATTATTATAGTATATTTTAATATAATCTTTTATAAAAAGTTTATAAAAAGCGAGATCGGGGCTTTAAGTTTCTTTTTTATTAATTTTCTAACCTCAGTCCTAAGGTTAAAATTACGGAGCTAATTTATAATTATCGTTTTTTAAGTTTTATAAAAAAGAGGCTCTTAAGTTCTTTAAATACTAATATTAAGGGTACTAATTAAAACTTTAATAAACTAAGGCCTAAAAATAGATTTAAGAATTACGTTTTTTATTATTTTAAAAACCTCGTCGTTATTATTAATTTTTATAATTTTTTTTTTTTTTTTTTTTTAAAATTATAAAAGCTAGCTTAAGTTATTAATCCTATACGTCTTTTTAAAATAAGGTTTAGTTATTAAAGTACGGTTTTTAAAAGGTCTTCCCCTATAAATAGTATAAATATCTACTTAGTTATAATAGCTTAAATTAGGTCGTACTATATAAACGTATTTAACCGTACTTATAGGATTAGCTAAAGGGAGTATAAGTATAGTTTATTAAAGTAGTTCGATTTAGTAGTTTAGAATTTATTTAGCTAAGAGCTTAGTATTTTCCTCGGTTAATATATTTGCTACGTAAAAAAGGAGGGTAACGTAATTAGTAATTATATATCTTTTTTTATTTTTAATTATAGTAAAAGGGATATTATTTATAAGCTTATAACTATTACGCTTTCTATAGTACTAAGCTCCCTAAGCTAAAATAATAAAATAAACATCCTTATTAAGAATATACTAATTATAATCCCTAATAATTTAGTAATATTAACTCTAATAATACTAATAGCAATCCCTAGGTCTTATAATTAAGGGCTGATTAAAATACGTAGTGCTTATATTAAATATATAAATAAGGCCTTAAAAATAAATACTATTCTAATAAATTTTTAGTTTACTTATTTTATTAACTAAGTTAAAATTAATAATATTATTAATAGCCCCTTAGGTAACCTAGACTTTTATTATTAGTTAGTAATATTATTAATAGTTCGGATACTAGTACTAAGTATTTTTATATACTTAAGGAGTAGGGGGCCGTAATAAAAGCTCGGGTTAACTTTAATTATTTATAAAAAATAGGCTATATTTTTTTTATATATAATTACGTTAAGAAGTCCTATTTTAAACCTCGCATACTTTATTAATTTAATAAAGCTATTTAAAATAACCCCGACTTCCTTTACTACTTCTTTTATAATAATATTAGTATAAAACTGCTTATATATAACCTTAATTAAGAGCAGCAGATATTGGCCCATTTGGCCCTTTCTCCGGAAACCTCTACGTCGCCATCAAAGTTCAGAACCTCTGCGGTTGAGGGCCGCCTCCGACCATTGCGGCCGACCATTGCGGCCGACCATTGCGGCCAACCATTACGGCCGACCTCTG